>NC_061862.1:1762827-2012564 GCF_907164915.1 Impatiens glandulifera | reverse complement strand
GGCACGTTTAAAAAGTTTTTCTAATATTTGGCACGTTTAACACGTTTTCATGTTTTGACATAATTAACAAGTTTTTGACACATTTAACACGTTTAACACATTTTTCACACGTTTAACATATTTTCACGTTTTTGGCATGTTTAACAAGTTTTGGCACGTTTAACACGTTTTTGACACGTTTAACACGTTTTTGACACATTGTTTTACACGTTTTTCATGTTTTTGACACATTTAACACATTTAACACATTTTGACACGTTTTTCACGTTTTGGCACGTTTAACAAGTTTTCACATAATTGACATATTTAACATATTTTTCACACGTTTAATATGTTTTCACGTTTTTGGCACGTTTATCATATTTTTTACATGTTGGATACTTTGAACACGTTTTTGGCACGTTTAACACGTTTTTGACACATTTTCACGTTTTTGACATGTTTAACATATTGTTGACACGTTTAACACATTTAGGCACATTTAACAAGTTTTTCACATATTTAGCACATTTAACATGTTTTCATTTTTTGACACGTTTAACACGTTTTTGACATATTTAATAATTTTTTCACACATTTAACATTTTTATGTTTTGGCACATTTAACACAATTTTCACATTTTTGGCACGTTTAATACGTTTTGGCATGTGTAACACATTTTTGACACGTTTAACATGTTTTGACACATTTAATAAATCTTGGCATATTTATCACATTTTGACATGTTTAATACGTTTTGGCCTGTTTAACACACTTGTGACACATTTAATATTTTCGGCCTGTTTAATGAATTAATTTATTTTCAAAAATTAAAAAGATTTATTATATTCAAGACTTTATTTAGTATGAATGATTTAAATATTATTTAAATAATTCATATTAACCTTACATTTTATTTCTTCAACTAATTTAGTAATTAAAATATTAAAATAATATCAAAAAATCAAAAGTATGTTAAACGGATCAAAAAAACGTATAATAATGTCAAAGACATATTAGACGGACCGAAAATTTTAAATGTTTCACAAGTATGTTAAACGGGCCAAAATATATTAAGCATGTCAAAAATATATTAAACATGCCAAAATATGTCAAAAGTGCCTAAACGTGTTAAATGTGACGTTAAACATTTTGAAAGATGTTAAACGTGCCAAAACATGTTAAATGTGCAAAAAATATGTTAAACGTGCCAAAAACTTGTTAAAACTTGTCAAATGTGTGATACGTGCCAAAAACATATTAAATGTGTCAAAACGTGTTAAACGTGTCAAACGTGCCAAAATGTGATAAAAATATTTTAAATGTGCTAAAAATGTGTTAAACTTGTCAAAATGTGTTAAACGTGTTAATCATGCCCAAAAGATGTTAAACGTGCCAAAAGCGTGAAAAACATGTTACATGTGTGAGAAATATGTTAAACGTGTTAAACATGTCAAAAACGTGTAAACGTGCCAAAAACATGTTAAATTTGTCAAAACATGTGAAAAATATGTTAAACGTATTAAAAATGTTATAAACGTGTTAAACATGCCTAAAACGTGAAAAACATGTTAAACATGTGAAAATGTGTTTTAAGTGTGAAAACATATTAAACATTTCAAAAGCGTATTTAAACGTGCCAAAAATGTGAAAAATATATTAAATGTGTAAAAAACATGTTGAACGTGTTAAACATGTCAAAAACGTGTTAAACGTGACAACAATTTGTTCGACTGTAATATAATAGAAAACAATGTAGTAAAAATTAAGAGAATATATTAAAGTGAAAGATGGTTAGTTTATATTGGATTAATAAAAGAGAATTAAATTAAATTTATATAATTTGGGTAATTATTATTATTATATTATATTTTACAAATATAAGAATTGGGTTTAAATTACCATTTTAAATTTTTTCCAAACATAGTAATTGAATTGTAATTCAATGCCAATTCTCATGGAATTGGAATTGAGATTCCAATTCCAATTCCAATTCCAATTCATGATATTAGAATATTTATTCATATATAAATCATTCTTCACATAATCTCTACATAAGAAATTATGATATTTAATTTAAAAAATGTATTTCATCACATTATTTCTATAAAAGATATTATAATATTTAATTAAATAAATATTCACCATGACACATTATTTCTACAAAAGAAATCATAATGCTTCAAGAATCTTTGGCCGAAGCTGCTTAAACATTTATATTGGTTGCACGTTTGCATCCCATAATATCGACATGTTTTTCATATTACACGACTTTTCTTGTAATTATTAGATTTCAAAAATATCAAATTAAACATGTCTTTATGATGAAATTGAACAATTTATATCAAAGACAAAATAACTAATCATTATAAATAACTAGCATTTTTCCCGTGCATTTGCACGAGTATTAATATAAAAATTGTGAAAAAAAATTACGGATAACATTTTTATTTTATTTTTAACCGTTTTAAGTTTATGGGTGGGTCAACCCACAATCCGACCCAAGTATCCATTTACTCAACACCTATATAGATTAGTTAGTTAAAAAGTTGAACTTATATTAATATTAAAACGTCCCGCGTTTATCAAATTTGGTGTTGAATTTAAAATATAAAGTCTTTGTAGCCTAGTTAGTTAAAGAGTTGTACTTGTTTTGTTAGTTTGCAAGTTGGAAACATACCTCTAGCATTTTTAATTTTATTTTTAACCGTTTTAAATTTATAAACGGGTCAACCCACAATCCGACCCAAGTATCCAAATTAACCACAGCTCTCGACCCGCCAATCCAGACACTTTAAAATTAAGCATCATTATATATATATAGATTAGTTAGTTAAAAAGTTGAACTTATATTAATATTAAAACGTCCCGCGTTTATCAAATTTGGTGTTGAATTTAAAATATAAAGTCTTTGTAGCCTAGTTGGTTAAAGAGTTGTACTTGTTTTGTTAGGTTGCAAGTTCGAAACATACCTCTAGCATTTTTAATTTTATTTTTAACCGTTTTAAATTTAAAAACGGGTCAACCCACAATCCGACCCAAGTATCCAAATTAACCACAGCTCTCGACCCGCCAATCCGGACACTTTAAAATTAAGCATCATTATATATATATAGATTAGTTAGTTAAAAAGTTGAACTTATATTAATATTAAAACGTCCCGCGTTTATCAAATTTGGTGTTGAATTTAAAATATAAAGTCTTTGTAGCCTAGTTGGTTAAAGAGTTGTACTTGTTTTGTTAGGTTGCAAGTTCGAAACATACCTCTAGCATTTTTAATTTTATTTTTAACCGTTTTAAATTTAAAAACGGGTCAACCCACAATCCGACCCAAGTATCCAAATTAACCACAGCTCTCGACCCGCCAATCCGGACACTTTAAAAATTAAGCATCATTATATATATATAGATTATCCATGTCATCAATTCGTCAATTTTCTTAATTAATGATAACTTTTAAATTTCTATAGGAGTTATTATATACCAAAAGACACATAATTTTTGAATTTTTTTACTAAAATAAAATAGATATATAATAATCTTTATTCACGTATGTATACAAATAACTAGTTAATCATACATATTATGAATTAACATGAATCATCATAATATTATTAGCTAATATGCATTATATATATATAAATAATCACTTAGAAATATAATCAAATAAAATATAACTATTAATATATTTCATATTTTAATCGAAGCACTTACATTGCCATGTTTCGAACAATAATCGACATGAAACGACTATGCATGTTCAAAACAAATTTGGGTAGATTGTTCTCATCGAGACAATTTTGCGAAAACAATTTCGACTAATATAGGTGTTTCTTTAAATGCATGATTAGAATAAATTCTAACACAAACAACCCTTTCTTAATATCTTTATATAAATGACATTCATTCTCTGTCATGATTAATTACATAATTTATATAAAAGAAATTCATATGTTTCAAAATATTAATGACAACATCATTTTTTTGACAAATTAAATTTCTACATCAAAAAAAATTGTTAGGACCCCAATTCATTTCATATTCTACATAAGAAATTATAATGATTTCATCATTTTCACAAATCAATTTTTTTTTATAAAAATCGTTATCGATCCCATTAATCTCATAAATTCTAAAAAAAATTAGAATGGTTTTTACATCAATGGCTAAAGTCATTTGAAGGAGTCTAATTTCTATTATAATTATTTCGGTCGGTTTTTTATGGTTATTTTTTTTTAATTTTTTGAGTTTTGCTTACACCCTTAGTTTGTTTAATAATAATTTTTTTTTCATATTTTTCATGTTAAATTCCAAAAAACAAAAAAAAATTATAATAATATTTAAAAAAAACACATATTTTGTTTATGACTTATTTGATATTTTTTTTCTTATTGCATTTATATAAAAAACTAAAAAAATATAAAACATTCGAAAATAATTTTTTTAACAAAAAAATAAAACCAAAAACATATTTTCGTTTAGTAAATTTTGGTTTATTTCTTTATTTTATCATAACATTGGTATTTATTACTTGAATTAAAAAATAAAAATAAAATACAACACTTGAAATAATATTTTCAACAAAACCAAAAACATAGTTTGCTTAGGACCTATTTGGTTCATTTTTTATTTTTCTCATCACATTTGTATTTATTACTTGCATTAAAAAAACCCCCCCCCAAACAAAAAAAACATTTTTCATGATTCCAAAAATAGATTCCAATTTTTTGAAAAACTAACTTTAATTTTTTGAAATCTGTTTACGTTTATCCAGTCCAAGTCTATCCATAGATATGATATTTAAACTTGGTACAATAACCAACTATTGAGATGCATATCAAAAGATGAGATCAATCATTAGCCTTATGATAAGAATTGTGCCAGAACTTTAGACATGAATATGACTTGTACAATTTCAAAGTGTGTAAGCATGAATTACAAAGTGTAAAAATCATTTATTTGAAAATAGCCAAAGGTTTAGAGTAATAACTATCTTTGACGTTAACCTCAGACCTAGTATATAGTATAGTGTCAATACTTTTTCTCACGTGTAACTAAGTATCGAATTAAGAATATAATATTTAAAATGCGTTTGTACACACAAAATATATTTTTTTTAAATTCTCGAGAAACAAATTACGCGACTACTCTAAAAAAGTCAAAATTAATCAAAATCGATACTTTTAAACGAGCTCTAATAAAGTATAGTGTCAATACCATTTTTCACGTGTAATTAACCAAATATCAAACTAAGAACATAATATCTAAAATACATTTTTACAAACAAAATATTTTTTTTTAAATTCTCGAGAAAGAAATTAAGTGTCTATTCTAAATAAGTTAAAATTAGTCAAAATAGATACTTTTAAGCGAACTCTAATCAAGCATAGTGTCAATACAATTTCTCACGTGTAACCAAATACCGAACTAAGAACACAGTTTATAAAATGTGTTTGTACATGCAAAATATATTTTCCCTAATTTCCCGATAAACAAATTTGGTGCCTACTCCAAAAAAGTAAAATTAGTCAAAATCGATATTTGTAAGCTTGCTCTAATCGCGCCTAACATTTTAGTTGCTCGTCTCACTCGATGCTCGAGAAAAATGTGAGTTATGGGGCGACAGTTATCAAGCCGAGATACGATTTTTTTGACGTTACACGACTCTAACTCAAAATTTAAGTGGGTATTATATAATTTCGAACATAAAAAAATTAAGAAAGAAACTGAAATAAGATTATTGAAATCTTCAAATCCTGGTCTCTTTCTCTACAACAATAGAAAACCTAAATTTTCATCTTATAAACAGTTTTCTAGTTTACCTTCTTTCTTTTGATATATTAATCCTTTTTTAACAAGTCAAATTTATCAATGAATTCTTTTTCTTTATCTCGTTTATTCGGATGATTGATGCTATAATTTGTGAATGGGGGTGCTCATATTTTCGAGTATTTTAAAATATACTGGTTATGAGCTTGAAGAGAAATATGTTCGATTAGAGAATTAATACAATTGTTACATCAACCGAGATTAGATCAATCGTGGATTACTACAATATAAGAAATTTAACAAAAACCAAAAATCAATAATAGGAACTTCTGAATGCATTGATATCAAGGTAAAAATTAGATCGATATCGACAACATACAGCGTTGTAAACACTATGAAAGATTAGTGCTTCACAGACTCTAATTTGATGCCTTATAAGAAGATGTCAAACGGATTGAAAACAATAATATAATGCAGAAGGCAGATTGAGAAAACCAAAATAAGAGATGTTGAAAAATTAAAAGGCTCAACAACATTGAGTCTTCTTCATAGTTTGATGGTATAACTTTAGACATCATATCCTGTCTGCCTAAAAAACTTGTAAAATGTAGAAGAAACCAATATAACAAAAAAATGAAATCCTTTTATCGTATGTGAAGAGATCCAATCATATTAACCACCATGAAATCGTTTTGTTGTTCAACAAGTAACAGGGAATAGGCTTTGTTGACGTCTAGCAACGGTTCCAATTCCAGAATTTGTCTCATAATATGTATATAAATCTCATTCAATCCTATCAGAAATTGAATCAATTTATTAGTGAACAATTTAAATAAAAGTTTCATTTGATGCGTCACATGTACAATATACATTTGGCAACCAATTTTAGAATTTATCTCCTAACATGTATATAAATCACATTTAATCCATCATAAATTGAATCAATTTATCAGTGGACAATTTATCCAAAGTTCCCTTTGATGCTAAACATGAACAAATATACATATAGCAACAAATCCAATTTCAGAATTTGTCTCCTAACATGGATATACATCTCATTCAATCCAATCAAAAATTGAATCAATTTATCGGTGGACAATTTATCTAAATTTTCCTCTGAAACGTCACATTTACAAATATACATCAGGCAACGAATGCACATCAGAAAATGAATCAATTTATCAATGAACAATTTATTCAAAATTTCCTTTGAATTTTAGAATTTGTCTCCTAGCATGTATATATACATCTAATTCAATCTCATAAGAAATTGAATCAATTTACTAGTGAACAAATAAACATCCAACGACATATTACCTTGAACAATATGAGAACACCAATGCTATGTTCATATCGCATAGGAAACTTAAAATCCAAAGCTCCCTAACCAATCTGGTGTAGATGAAAAACTAATAAATTTATTTCGAAATTCAGTTAATAATACAAGATCTAACAATACAATCAACATGATTCCACTTCTCGATTTATACAGTTTCGTCCTCTGACTTCGCACAAGTATCTATGATATAGTTTAGCTTCATCTTAGTAGTTAGCTCTAAGCGTGATCTTCACCGCTCGACTCCAGAAATTTCCTTTCGCTAACTGGATCGACACCAGACTTGTATCAAGATGATCAGAATTGTGAAGTAGAAATTCATCCTTAAACTTCAATCATACATCACTCATTTTTTCAAGTTTTTTTCTCCCTTTTCACCTAACTCTGATACCATCTAGATATTAAGTTAATAAAGATATATAGTGAGAAGAATATATAAAAACTTAACTTACTTTATGAAGAGGAGGAAAAACAATAATAGAAAATTTATTCTAAACAAACTATTTACACATTACTAACAACATTAAGCCTATAGAAAAAACATTTAACTTCAGTTTATAGACTGTTAGGATCTAGGTCGCGGCTGGAGGACCGGGGTTGGGCCGGTTAGCGCGTCTCACTCAAAGGGTGGTGATTAATCCGGTTAGAGATTAACACCGGGGTTTCAATACTACACAAACTGTCACAAACCCTTGAACTAGGTTCAAGCGCGGAAGATGTTTGTTTCAGGTTAAAGCAGCACACTCACGAGATAAACAGAACCGGTTTTTGTATAAGGCAGGTTTGGAAATTGATGGGTCGGTTTTTGTAACTTGGTGATTCGGTTTAGATAGTGTAGAGTCGGTCAAAATGGTGTAGGTCGGTTAGTACAGCTCGGTTATAAAGTAAATCAGGCGGAAAGTAAATAACAAGACAAGTTTTTATGGATGTTCGGAGATAAAACTCCTACGTCACCCCTTCCTCTCGAAACCGCGAGAAGGATATTCACTAAGGAATACAAATACAATCCGATCGAGACTTATTTCCTGCTCGATAACACCCGTACAATTTACACCGAAATTGTAAATACACACTTCAACTTTAGCACTTAGGCCTTTTCTAGAGAGAGAACACAATCTTATCACTTGTAAATTAATTGTTTACTATGTCCCACATTTACTCCTCTTCAGCTGCTCCTTTTATAGGTGAAATATGCCAACGGTCATATTTTATTTCCTTGAATTTGATTGGTTGAGCAGAGGTTCAGTGATTCAGACCTGGCGGTCAACTGTTTAGACCTGGCGGTCAACTTTTCAGACTTGGCGGTCTGTTCTTCCAGTATGTAGGACAAACTGGCTAGGTTTGTCTTTTACTCAATGTGGTAACTGTCGGTTAGATAGTTGTCTGTACTTGGAAGATTGCCTTTCTGATTTATCCTGAAGTGGAAAGATCTTGTAGGACGGTTTTCTGCAGCCTGTAGACTGTCCTCAGACTTGTATGAATATAGAAATGTTCAGTCTGTTCCTTTGGTATCATTCTCAACAGGCTTCTGGTTGGTTAATGACCGACTATCTGGTGTTTCCGGCCTTCAGTCTTGACCGATCTTGTCTTTTCTTGTGCGGTCAGGTTTTTGGTCGGTTTGATTGCTTGACCGGTTGAGTTTCTTAACCGGTTGAGTTTTTGACCGGTTGAATTCTTTACCTGTTCCGGATGACTTCAGGTTTTTCATAGCTTCAGGTTAACCGAATGACTTCAGGTTTTTCATAGCTTCAGGTTAACCGGATGACTTCAGGTTTTTCATAGCTTCAGGTTAACCGGATGACTTCAGGTTTTTCATAGCTTCAGGTTAACTGGATGACTTCAGGTTTTTCATAGCTTCAGGTTAACCGGATGACTTCAGGTTTTCATAGCTTCAGGTTAACCGGATGACTTCAGGTTTTTCATAGCTTCTTCTGGCCGGTTTGATATTCAACCGGTTAGATTTCTTGGTCGTTCTTTCAGTTTACAACTCAACCGGTCCTGAACTTGAACATGTCCGGATTTCTACACATAGGTTGAACATGTCCGGATTTCTGCACATAGGTTGAACCTGTCCGGATTTTGAACTTCTTGACCGAATCGGTTGACCGAACGCTTTGACCGATCCGGTTGACCGAACTCCGGTTGACCGAGCCGGTATACATTGTCGAGCCGATCTTGCCTATAGGTAAATTTCGGATTTTGCTCAGCTTCCCTGAAATAGCAAAACTTTAAATATTATTTGATGTCGGTGAGATTTGATCCTTGGTCACATGTGTGATAGGCATGGGTGTTTACCACTACGCTACAACACCTTCTTGTTATATTTAAACCAATTAATATACTTGATATGACTTAACGGTTTATTTTCTAACAATTTTTCCCTTTTTGATTATTTAGAATAAATATTCAAAAACTTGTAATCGTTGGCCAGTTTAAAATTAACTTACTTAATTTTTCTAACAATTTCTCCCTCTTTGATTATTTAGAATAAATATTCAAAAGCATGTAAGAAGTAAGAAGTAGGCCGATTTAAAAATCTTATGTTTGTTTGGCCGGTTTAAAATTCTTATGTTTGTTTGGCCGGTTTAAAAATCTTATGTTTGTTTGGCCGGTTTAAAAATCTTATGTTTGTTTGGCCGGTTTAAAAATCTTATGTTTGTTTGGCCGGTTTTTGGAAAAACGGTTTGGTTTAAGAAGAACATTATTTGAAGAAGAATTTTGTATGAAAATTTTTGTAATCTAACAATTCTAAAATATTTCTAAGGGAAGAAAACTTAGACTCGAGAAGTGGCTTTGTGAGGATGTTAGCCACTTCATGCTTGTTCCCTTTATGTGATGTGTTTGTCAACAATCGACTGTCCGAATGCAATGTTGTTTTTTCCAAGCCTTTGTCTTGATTTACCTATATTCATAGACAATAGAAAATCTGGTTCCCATTTCTCTTTGGGTCCGCGGTTGATTAGTCCCTTGGGTATCCAAACTTTAATAAATCGGATAACTTTCCCGGTTATGGTTCTAATTAGTTTTCCTGTGCAAGACTTGACATCTTTCTGCTGTCCTAAGAGTGCCTTATTTGGGGATGGTCTTTGGTTTATCCTATGCGGTTGAGAATTGGCTTGCCTACTTTTGAACCGGTTGGCTTTCCTTTTTCTCAGGGTAAAGCCATTTCTCAGAATCAGTCGGACCTACATAGGTTAATTTGTCTTCCGTATAATAGGTAGTTAATTCCTCTTCAGCGGTTAAGGAGCTTCTTATAAAACTTACAAAGGGAAGATCATTCTTTGTGAGCCTTACTTTGTCTAAGTGTTTTTGGCTTTGGGATCTATTGTTTTTGTAACCTAGACCAAACATGCAAGTAGGGTGTCTTTTGTAACTACACATTTTTCTTACCATTTCACTAGATCTCTTCCATGCGGCCATTCTATACTGGAGGCGGGCATTTTCTTCCTCGGTCAATTCTTGAACTGGCTCATTGAGCAGTTCGGTTTCAAAGGGTAGTTCAGGTGCTAATTCGATTTCTAAGATAGGGGTTTCATCAAGTTGTATGATCTCTAGTTCGGTCAGAATGGGTACTATAAGGTCGGCTCTAAAGTTGGGTTGCTTAGGTAATAGAGTTAGTAGGTTCTTATACTCTGCTACCATATCATTCAATTCATTATATAACTCATCTTTAGTAAATTCTTCACAAGGAGAGTCAAATACCTGTTCCTCATTTGCCATGAGGCATGTGAGTTCATCATCACTGTCACTGTGAGCCCATAAGTTTCCTCCATCATCGGCTATCAGTGCTTTCTGAACCTCACTTCCTTCACCGGTTTGTTGATAGTTGTTTCGGTTATTTTGATTGTCCGGTTTCCGGTCATCTCTCCTCGGTTTTCTGCATTCCCACTTGTTTTCCTTGGTTCTTTCATTTCCCTCGTGAATTTGTATAACCGTTTCCCATGTTTTTTTGCGGTTTTGCAGTCTCTGATCTTGCAGTACTTGTTTCTGTCCACACCATTGGAGATCCGGTTTCTGGCATGGTTATCCAGGTTATTTCTTCTCCTGTCTTCAGTTGTCCAATCCTTCCTGTCCTTATCAATGATTATCGGTCCTTCGGCTATTATGAACTGCATCTCATCATCCATGGTGATTAAGTGTAGATGCATGTGTGCCTTCCAGTTGGCAAAGTCATCACCTTCTAGCATTGGTGGCCTATCGAAAGACATGCTTGCTTGAGTATTGAAACTAACTGCTCTGATACCAATTGTTAGGATCTAGGTCGCGGCTGGAGGACCGGGGTTGGGCCGGTTAGCGCGTCTCACTCAAAGGGTGGTGATTAATCCGGTTAGAGATTAACACCGGGGTTTCAATACTACACAAACTGTCACAAACCCTTGAACCAGGTTCAAGCGCGGAAGAGGTTTGTTTCAGGTTGAAGCAGCACACTCACGAGATAGACAGAACCGGTTTTTGTATAAGGCAGGTTTGGAAATTGATGGGTCGGTTTTGTAACTTGGTGATTCGGTTTAGATAGTGTAGAGTCGGTCAAAATGGTGTAGGTCGGTTAGTACAGCTCGGTTATAAAGTAAATCAGGCGGAAAGTAAATAACAAGACAAGTTTTTATGGATGTTCGGAGATAAAACTCCTACGTCACCCCTTCCTCTCGAAACCGCGAGAAGGATATTCACTAAGGAATACAAATACAATCCGATCGAGACTTATTTCCTGCTCGATAACACCCGTACAATTTACACCGAAATTGTAAATAAACACTTCAACTTTAGCACTTAGGCCTTTTCTAGAGAGAGAACACAATCTTATCACTTGTAAATTAATTGTTTACTATGTCCCACATTTACTCCTCTTCAGCTGCTCCTTTTATAGGTAAAATATGCCAACGGTCATATTTCATTTCTTTGAATTTGATTGGTTGAGCAGATGTTCAGTGATTCAGACCTGGCGGTCAACTGTTCATACCTGGCGGTCAACTTTTCAGACTTGGCGGTCTGTTTTTCCAGTATGTAGGACAAACCGGCTAGGTTTGTCTTTTACTCAATGTGGTAACTGTCGGTTAGACAGTTGTCTGTATTTGGAAGATTGCCTTTCTGATTTATCATGAAGTGGAAAGATCTTGTAGGACGGTTTTCTGCAGCCTGCAGACTGTCCTCAGACTTGTATGAATATGGAAATGTTCAGTCTGTTCCTTTGGTATCATTCTCAACAGATACCTGAAGTATCTTCTTATGCTGGTCGGTTATTTGTCTTTAAGCGGATGACTTCTGGTTATTTGTCTTTAAGCAAATGGCTTCCGGTTATTTGCTTTGGCTTCTGGTCGGTTAATGACCGACTATCTGGTGTTTCCGGCCTTCAGTCTTGACCGATCTTGTCTTTTCTTGTGCGGTCAGGTTTTTGGTCGGTTTGATTGCTTGACCGGTTGAGTTTCTTAACCGGTTGAGTTTTTTGACCGGTTGAATTCTTTACCTGTTCCGGATGACTTCATGTTTTTCATAGCTTCAGGTTAATCGGATGACTTCAGGTTTTTCATAGCTTCAGGTTAACCGGATGACTTCAGGTTTTTCATAGCTTCTTCTGGCCGATTTAATATTCAACCGGTTAGATTTCTTGATCGTTCTTTCGGTTTACAACTCAATCGGTCCTGAACTTGAACTTGTCCGGATTTCTGCACATAGGTTGAATATGTCCGGATTTTGAACTTCTTGACCGAACCGGTTGACCGAACGCTTTGACCGATCCGGTTGACCGAGCCAGTATACATTGTCGAGCCGATCTTGCCTATAGGTAAATTATAGCAAAACTTTAAATATTATTTGCTATCGGTGAGATTTTATCCCTGATCACATGTGTGACAGACATGGGTGTTTACCACTACGCTACAGCACCTTTTTGATTATTTAGAATAAATATTCAAAACTTGTAATCGTTGGCCGGTTTAAAATTAACTTACTTAATTTTTCTAACATAGACCCACTTAGATCCAATAGTTTTTTACCTTTTGATAATTAAAAAGGTACCCAAGTTTAGTTTTGTTAGAGAATCTTACTCTGATTAATAGTGTTCCATAGAAATTCCTAAAAGTTAAACAGAAATGAGCAATGGAGTATTAAATAAATAACACATCATCCGTGTATGGTAAATATAATACCAACCAGCAAAAGTGAAATCATTACACCTCAATTTGTTATAGAAAACAAATTCTACAAGGCACTTCATCAAAGAAATAATGCTACTGATAAGAGTTGTTGAACCCCATTTTGAATATGCAAAATTAAACTGAAATACATTTGTTCCAAAGGTAATTCAAGTTTGAACAGTATTAACCGGAATGACTGATTCAAAGTCTCATTCATACTTATTTGATTCAGATTAGTCAAATGCTTAGATAGTGTTTGATTAAACTGGACAAACAGAAAAATCTTCTCAAGTTCTCATAAGTATTCATCAATTGAATGCTCACAACAGATATCTGAATATAAGCAATTAGACAATTATAGACTCTATTGAGAAGCCATTTGAAATACACATTAGACTAAACATTGAATTCGTATATAACTTTTGATAGGAATTATTCTAACTGATTATGCATCATATATTCAATTGTTACTGATCATTACCATTAAGGTGCTAGAAAAATAAAAAATACAATGGAAATCTCTGAAATCTAGCAATACCACGAGGGAATACCAAAATCATATAGGAACATCAGAAATCTGAATACAATGGCGCTACCAAAAAACGTCGAAAGCAACTTCTGAATGCATTGGCGTACAGCGCTGTAAACACTCTGAAAGATTAGTACTTCAGAGACTCTAATTTGCTGTTTTACAAGAAGACGTCAAACGGATTGAAAACAATAATATGATGCAGAAGGAAGATTGAGAAAACTAAAATAAGAGATGTTGAAAAATTGAAAGGCTCAGAGATATTAGTTATGAATTAATCAAAGAACTCACATTGAGTCTTCATAGTTTGATGGTATAACTTTTGTCATCATAGCCTAGCCTGCCTGAAAAACTTGTAAAATGCAGAAGAAACGAATCTAAGAAAATCGAAATCCTTCTATCGTATGTGAAGAGATCTAATGCAAAGATGAGGATATCTTAGACGGAGAGAAAGTGAGAAGAAATCGAACATGATTGATCTGCCGTTGGGCATCCTACTGTACGTGAATTTAAGCATAACTTTTCGCGATGGAGAAGATACGGGAAGAAAAACCCTAGGTATTATATTGCTTCACAGAATTTAAATTACGCCCATTTGTCTTGGGCCTCCCTTTCATATAAATAAAGCTAGTTTTTTTTTTATAAATTCTCCTATTTACTAATTTTCTAATCAAAATAGCACTTATTAATCAACTAAAATATATATTTTTTTTAATTAAATTTAAATTTTAAGTAAAAACACATTTTAATGATTAAACTAATTAAAACCCAAATTTAGATAGATCAAAGTTTTTCAAACACAAACCTAAAAAAAAATCATTAACGCAAGCCTATGTTTAGGCCCCTGGACGCAAGTAGCCCCTACATGGACGCAAGTAGGCGGACAAGCCTATGCAAGACGAATCCCGAACATAGACGCGCGTTTTGAACAACTTGTCCTCCTTTGCGTATACGACGAGAAGCCCCCTCTCATTTTTTTTTAATTTCGGGGAGTTAATAATTTTGGTCATTTCTCGACCAAATCAACCCCAAAAAAGTCGCATGATCGGAGGCTTGAGGGTCATAACTATGACAGACAATTTTTATTTTGAATTAAGGCTTCAACTCAAAATGCTTTCAGATGGAATCGAGTCCATGACCTTGGTACTGTTTCACCTACTATGTATAGCCCATTTATATTATAAATAATATTGGTTTGGGCCTCCCCTATAATTTAAACAATTAGAGCTCGTTCAATATGTTTTCTTTATTTTATAAATTCTCCCTTTTACTACTTTTTAATCATAATAGTACTTGTTAATCAATTAAAATATTAAATATATTTATTTATTTTTATTAAATTTAAATTTCAAGTAAAAAAAATATTTTAATGATTAAACTAATTTAAAACTCAAATTTTTATAGACCAAAGTTTTTCTAAACAAAAGTATAAAAAAATTAATATCAAACAAACTCTATAAATTGTTAAACTGTGAATGGGTTATAAAAATTGTTCTACAAATGTGTTTCAATTTAAAAAGTAAAAACTTTTTAGGAATTTGATCTTAACATACTAATTGTGTAGGTATGAAATATGTTCAAATATTGAAATGACTAATTGATGGCTAAAAAACAATAAGAGAATGAGAATATGAATGAGATTAATAAATGTGGAGAATAGAATGTATATGAGTGATTAAAGTGTACCTAAAAATGGTCGATTGTGAAAAAAGATACATTTCCCTTAATCTTTTCTTTCCCCTCGATTCACACATGGGAAGTCGTTTATATAGGGGCTATATCGTGGGCTTGAGCCTAGACGACAGATATAACCATTTTTTCATCTTTCGTTATGTTATTAGTTTCTAGGCAACATCGAGAAGAGAATGGAGCAATTGAAGATGAAAGTGGAAAGGACGTGCCCTTCGCGTGTTGCCTATGTTTAGTTGTTCGTAGCTCACTTACAAAACGATGCGACTCTCCTTTATTTTTTTTAAAACTTCTTTAGGCATACAATGAGTGTCGAGGAAAGTTATAAAACGTGTGGTTCTCTTTTATCAAATTGTCTGTCATAATTGTGATCCTAAGTCTTCCGATCATGCGTTTTTTTTAGGTTCGATTTGGTCAAGAAATGACCAAGATATTCACTCCCCAAAATCAAAGAAAATGAGAGGGGGCTTCTCATAGTCTACTCAAAGGAGGATAAGTTGTTCAAAATGCGCGTATGCGTTTGGGACACGTCTTGCATAGGCCTGGGCCGCCTACTTTCTCCATGTAAGGGTTGAATGCTCGCCTTTGTTCACATGGGTCCAGGATCTACACTTGGGCTAAAGTCCTACCTTCGTCGATTGTATCTAGGCTCGAACCTTGACCGCATCTTGGGATTGAGTTTGAATTCCATGCATGAGTTCCAGTCCCTCAAACCCTTGTTGTACCCTCAACTGCATCGTTGACTACACCCTATACCTCTAACCAACCCGCCTCAAAGATGTCAGAGGATTCTGTCGGTTGCTCGCCGCCGATGATTTTCTGATTAACTCCGATTCAATTTTTTCTAAATACCTACAAAATAAATAAATTAACTTTAATAATAGATAAATTCATCATATTTATCAACTTATTTTTTTTATACTTCGAGTTTTATTTAAAATATATTCCGAAATTAATTATTTTGGAATCCGATCGATACAAATCTTTTCAAAAATAATTATTTGCAATGAATTAGTATATGAATTTTAACAAAATTATTTATTAGCTTGGATAATTTTAAATAAATTAGGGAGTAAAATCGAGTGTCTACAATTATTATATTTTTATTTAAATAATACAAATTAGCTCACAATTTAATAACAACAAAATTAATAACAACAAAATTATCAAACTCTATTAATAACAAAAAAATTATCAAACTCCTAACAATAATATTCTGAGATTTCATTTTTCTATTTTTTCACCTTGAACAAGATATTTCTTTCCAATTTATGGAAGGAGATAATAAAGATAAATAGAGTAGATATGTTGATATTTTGAACATCCATAGTGACTAAAGTTCAAATCTCAACTCTCATTACCTTTTTAAATCACATGTAAATATTTAATTAGACGATGTTTATGTCATTCAATCAAATGAGTTTTGATCGAATTTTTAAGAGAGGGAATTTGGAGGAGAGAACGAGAGAAGGAATGACGTGGCATCACCTCATTGACGGAAAAAAGAAAAAAAAATGTGTGGAGAGAGAAGAGAAATATTTTTACAACCAATCAAATTGTGGCACATCATTCTCTTTTCTATTCTCTCTTTCAAATTCTCTCTAACCTTTCTCTAAAAATAATTATGATCTTTACTCTAGTAATTTAATAACAAATTTTATTGAAGCATGAAATCTCTACAATGCAACTAATTATTTCTTCTATAAAAAAAATGTAATTTAATAGTATAAACATTATAAAAAATAAATAAAAACAACTTACATTGATATATAGAACAAATCTTTTTTTTTTCAAGTCTGTTAATATTATTCGTTAACAAGGATAACGATTTAGTGTTCGATTAAGGGAGATTTCGGCAACATTGTCTACAATTTAGGATTTGACCAACAAAAGCTTCTGCCATCAACGGAAATTTAAGGTTCAACTAGGAGAAAATGGATTGGAGGATTTCACTTGGGGTTGACCGGAAAAAGGTAAGCCAAAGGAAGAAATGGATTACTCATATGGATAAAGAGGTAAAAATTATAAAGAAAAAAATGGGAGGAGATTTATGGTGGAGGAAAGAGAGTTTATGACAATGAAGAAAAAAAAGATGAGGAATTTTTATTTTTATTTTATTGTAGAATTATCTCTCAATCTTCCTAGCTCAGGGGATGCCCAATCTGTCTAAGTAGGCCTAACCCAAGGAATATTCTAGTTAAGAAAGATGTATTCTAATTTAATTTTATTTCTATGAGGATATTTTAGTTAATGAAGGGATATTCTTGATTAAGAAGTGATATCTTAAATTAGTGTAATTAATTTGTAATAGGAAGACAATTCCTAAATTAGTACGTCACAAGTTCTATAAATACTTCAAAGGTATTACATTGTAATGATCAAGTGCAAGCAATAAAATTATCTAAATTTTATCTCTCTTAAATTATTACATGGTATCAGAGCAGGGTTTTCCATCTTAAAGGAACATGTTCACAATTATTCGTTGCCTCCTCCAATGGTGGAAATAGCCATTGGAGGAGAACTCAAATTATTATATTATCTCATATTTCCTAAGTATTTTTTATCTCTATTTTATCACCCACTATGTTAAACAAGTGGGACATCATTTCAAAATTGCACTGGATATCTCGGCCGAATCTGTACATGTTAACGTATCGACAAATTTCTTCAAACATTTCATCTGTCCAAAAATTTTCATCTTTCACTTCAAAAGTTCCAAGAGTCAAAAGTCAGGTATTAAATGCCAAGATCCAAGAGCCAAGAGCAATTATCAATTTCAAATTAAGCACTCCAAAACAATTCATTTAAGAATTATTATTATTATTAATATTATTAATATGTATTTATAAATTTCATTATAACAGACCAAAGTGCAATTAATTAGTCGTGAGATTCCAAGTTCTCAACCATCCTTAACTAGATGTATAAATTTTATAGTTTTTGAGTTATTGTTATTTGGAATCACTTTGGTTTTGAAATTATTAATATGTAATTTATATACAAGTTTAATATAAATTATATAAATATATAAAATATATTTTAAAATTAACCGGACTTAAAATGAATTAATAGGACTTTAAATAAAGTTAATGAATAACGGTCACACGCGTCTCAAATAAAAAGTATAAATACAGTAGTCCGCCCATCTCTCTTCTCGGATGAAGAGGAGATCTGCGCCAGGTTTACGCTACGCTAGTTGGAGGAAAAGCGAGGGATGATAGGATCGGATGAAGAGGAGATCTGCGCCAGGTTTACGCTACGCTAGTTGGAGGAAAAGCGAGGGATGATCGGATCATCCATTCACCCCACCGTTTCTACGCGTCTTCTCTTCTCTTCTCTTCTCGGTCGGCCTACCGGAGGAGCTCTCTCTGCGCCAGATCGACGCAGTTGAGAGGAAAAGTGACCGGAGAGTGAAATCCACCCGACCGTTCCTTCTTTCTAGATTATCCTCTGGTCAGTCAGTCTTCTCATTTCATTTCTTTTCTTTTCTTCTAGATTATTCCATCGCTTAAGACAAACCCTAATTTCCCAAACTTTCTTTCTTGGTTTGATCAATGTATTCGTCAATAATTATGTTTCTTTAGTTGATGAAATTCGATAATGACCCGATTCTTGATGAAACGCTAATCTGGGTTAGTAACCCCTGTCTGTACTCCATTAAATAATCTGTAGCAACCCATATGTCAACTTTGCCCTCCCGAATTAGTTCTACCAAACTCTTGTACTAACCCATTAAACTCGTCAAGGGCCTTTTATGATCGATATCGATTTCGCTGCCGTCTTCTTAAAATGAATTTCCTTGATTTTGTTAGAAATATTATGTCTGTATGTCTGTATGTCTCTGTATGTCTGTATAGATAAAAAGAGACCCATAGATCATCAATTTAATTATCCCCATGTCTGTATGTATAGCTAATGAATTGATGAGGAATTCTTCTCATCAATTCTAGGATTCTTTAAAATAAGTTTCATGTTGTTTGAAGTTATACTTAAGTCTTCAATGGTGAAATTTCCGAAAATTTGGATTTGCTTTTTTGAGCCAACCTCTCGGATTAGTCACATTAATTGTAAGATTCTTTAATGATAAAGCTTCTTGTTGTTTGTTTGTAGTCACGTTAATTTTTATGCACATCTGTCTTCTATTCTCGTTGGTTATTCTCGTTGGTTGTTATTCTCGTTGGTTGTTAGCTGTCAAGTTAGCATATGGTCGGCTAAATATTCCATCTCCAACCACTTTCTATTTATTGGCTGGCTGAAGTCGATTTGTGTTCTTCCTCGATTTTGTTGACAGGTATTGATTCAAGTTTTTCTTCTATATTTGCCACAAACTAAGACTACATTGCGAGTCTGGTCATTTTCTCGTTTTTCTTGCTACAAAATGTGACACATTCAGTTAGATTTTTTGAATATCTTGATGTAACAAGTCAATTTGATTTGCAACTGTTGCTTCTAATTTGTTTGGCAAAGATGCTTTCAAGGTTGTTTATTCGCTCGCCCAGTTTATGAATGCTTTCATCGATGGTTTGAGATTTCTTCATCAAACTCTAAATTGGTAAGCAACATAACTCGAATAAAATTAAATTGGTGAGAACTAGGTAAGGAAGAAAAAGAAGAAAAAGAAAAAGATCCGAGAGCGAATGCTCATGGTAGTTTTATTAGATGAGGAAAAATAATGTTTGAACATTCAAAAATTGTGATTGAAGAGTTTTATGATCTAGTCATTTAATATTTTTAAAATTCAAAACTCATGATCTAACATTAAAAAATTGTAATTTAAGAGTAGTACTTATCTAGTTATTTATACATAGAGTAATCAAGGTGGTGTTTATTATTTTCCTCAATTAAAAAGTGTGATTTTAATTTACTTTTTTCTCATTTCTCTATTACACTTACGTGAGTGGATATTCGGGGTTAACCATTTATGGGAAAGTTGACAACAACAATTTATAAACCGGATCATTGTTAATTCTAAAAATAAAAAATTCGGTATGTTTTAATCTTTTTTCTTTGAGCAATCTTTTATTTTAATGTTACAAGCGTTATTGTATATTAAATCAAAATCATGTGATATTGTTGTTGTGGAGTAGGGTTCTTGTGATGAAACTCTGGAAATTGTACATGGACCGGATGGGAACCAATTCTCGAAGCTTAAAAAAATTTAATTCCTCACTTGGTAAGTTTGTTTATTTGTTTTCTTTAATGTACTATAACCATTTAGATAACATAAACTTTAATTTTAAAGGATAACTGTCATTACTTGGTTATAATTTATTTGAATTAAGGACAAGTGAACAATTAAGGAAGACAAAAAAAAATATATATTAAGATCGGAAAAACTTCATGACTAATTAATCTGTTTGGATGTCTAAAACTTCTGTTACAATAATTCTTTCTAACAAAAAAAACTAGTCCTACCTAATTTTTTAAACACATATCATATATCTAAATAAAGTTTAAGATTAGTATTATAAGAATGCATAAGAAGAAACTATAAATAATTAGTTAGACTAAATTAGGTACATAGACATTAAATACAAGACAAAACCCTCCTATTATATATATCTATTTTAAATTAAGTTTGATAATTATTTGAATATAACTCTATACCTTCATTATTCTTTTGACTTATTAAAGAGCAATATCACTTAACTTGTAATTTTGAATTTGATAAATATTAATTATTAAATAATTAAATCATAAATGTTAAAAATACATAAGTTCAGCGTATTTTTAATTTAGCCTTAAAAATAATATATTGTTACCTGCGTGGATAAAAACACAATATATTATTGAATGACTAATTGAATGACTTATAATTTTGGACGTATAATTATATTTGGTTTTAAAATATAAAAATTTTGTGTATGAGAATACTTCCGTTTTGTATATTTTTCTACTTAGTTGGTTTATTCTTACAAATAATATGATAAGATAATATTATTGTCGTGTTGATAGAATCACAAAAATTCTAAAAGAATGAAAACAATCACTTACTAATGTTGATTTTATAGTGATTGTGATTTGGTGCTTTAAATTTGAATAATTTGTGATTAGGACATCTAATTATATTCAATTTGAAATTATAAAAAACTCTATGTATGAGAATACTTCATTTTTACATATTCTCATACTCAATTGGTTTAGTCTTATAAATAATATGATAAGACTATATTGTTACAGAATAGATAGAAACACAAAAATTCTAAAAGATTAAGAACGAACATTTCTAATTATTGATTTATAGTAATTGTGATTTTGTGACTTGAGATTTGTGAAGTAAAATTATATTATGTTTGGATGATAAAAAACTTTGTGTATGAGAATACTTCATTTCTGCATATTCTCATACTTAGTTGATTTAGTCTTACAAATAATATGATAAGACTATATTGTTCTACATTCATAGAAACACAAAAAAAATTAAAAGATTGAGAACGATCAATTATCAATGTTGGTTTTATAGTAATTGAGATTTGGTGACTTGTGATTTGAGTTGGGACGTAAAATTATATTCGGTTTGAAATTATAAAACTATGTGTATGAGAATACTTCAATTCTGCATATTCTCATACTTAGTTGGTTTAGTCTTACAAATAATATGATAAAACGGTATTATTGCGGTGTGGATAAAAATACCAAATTTCTAAAAGATTGAGAATGATCACTCGCTAATGTTAGTTTTATAGTGATTGTGATTTGGTTGTTTTAGATTTGAATGACTTGTGATTTGGACGTATAATTATATTCAGTTTGACATTAAAAAAACTATGTGTATGAGAATACTTCATTTCTGCATATTCTCCTACCTTGTTGGTTAATTAATCTTAAAAATGATATGATAAAACTATATTATTGTGAAGTGGATAGAAACACAAAAATTCTAAAAGATTGAGAATGATCACTTAATAATGTTGGTTTTATAGTGATTATGATTTAGTGGCTTGTGATTTGAATGACTTCTGATTTGAGATGTATAATTATATTTGTTTTGAAATTATAAAAACTCTATGTATGAGAATGATCATTTACCAATGTTGGTTTATATTTATTGTAATTTGGTGACTTGTGATTTGGGACATATAAATTATATTTGGTTTGAAATTATAAAAACACTGTGTTTGAGAATACTAAATTTATTCGTATTCTCCTACTTAGTTGGTTTATTCTTACAAATAATACGATAAGACTATATTGTTGTCGCGTAGATAGAAACACAAAAACTCTAAAAGATTGAGAACAATTAACTAATTAATGTTGGTTTATAGAGATTATGATTTGGTGACTTGTGATATGAACGACTTGTGATTTGTGACGTAAAATTATATTCGTTTTGAATTATAAAAAATTGATGGCTGAGAATGTTTCATTTATGCAAAATTTCCTACTTAGTTGATTTAGTCTTATAAATAATATGATAAGGCTATATTATTGTCGCGTGAATAAAAACACAAAAATTCTAAAATATTGAGAGCGATCATTTACCAATGTTGATTTTATAGTAATTGTGATTTGGTGACTTGTGATTTGAGATCAGTTTAATTTTAAAAATAATATTATAAGAATATAATGTTGCCACGTGGATATAATCACAATAATTCTAAAAGATTGAGAACGAATAAATTGATTGTGATTTGGTGACTTTAGATTTGAATAACTTGTGATTTGAGATGTTTTAAAATTACAAAAATTCTGTATACAAAAATACTTTATTTCAGTATATTCTACTAGTTAGTTGGTTTAGTCTTACAAATAATAAGATAAGGCTATATTGTAGCCGCGTAAATAAAAATACAAAATTTTTAATAGATTGAGAACGATCACTTATTAATGTTGCTTTATAGTGATTGTGATTTGGTGACTGACGTAAAATTATATTCCGTTTTTATTATAAAACTATTTATATGAGAATACTTTATTTTTGCATATTCTCTTATTTAGTTGATTTGGTTTTATAAAAAAATATGCTAAGACTATATTGTTAACGCGTGAATAAAAACACAAAATTTTAAAAGATTGAGAACAATCATTACAAATGTTGGTTTTATAGTGATTGCGATTTGAATGACTAGTGATTTGAGACGTGTAATTATATTCGGTTTAAAATTATAAATATTTGTGTATTAGAATACTTTATTTCTACATATTCTCCGACTTAGTTGGTTTAGTTTTATAAATAAATTACAAGACTATATTGTTGTCACGTGAATAGAAACAAAAAAATTCTAAAAGATTGTGCACAATCACTTACAAATGTTAGTTTTATAGTGATTGTAATTTTTGACTTGTGATTTGAGATGTATAATTATATTCGGTTTAAAATTATAAAAACTCTATGTATGAGAATACTTTATTTTTGTATATTTTTCTACTTAGTTGGTTTAGTCTTACAAATAATATGTAAGACTATATTGTTACGCGTTGATAGAAACACAATAATTATTAAAGATTGATCGTGGTTAGAAATATTCTGACGACTCTATGTATGAAATGAATTTTCTTGATCTTGGTTAGAAATATTCTGACGAGTCTGTGTAATATTGAGAGAGAAATTATGATATGTTTCAAGAAGAATTAATGTCTGTATGCATAGCTGAAAAGAGACCTAGGTCATCAATTTAATTATCCCCATGTTTGTATGTATAGCTGAAGAATTAATGAAAAAGATTAAGAAACTTTCAGGTACGTGCTTTGTGCAATTGCTGCGGCGCCGGCGGTGACGATTATTGTTTACCTTCTCCTTGTTGTTATGCCATTAATTGTAATCTTCCAAACAAGCCTTTTGGTTTCTGTTTTTTCACTCCTAAAACCTGCAATTGCTTCTGTTGCCATCTATAAGGCTTAGTTTGATTGAAACTTATTTCTTATATTTTATATGCGTATTATTTCACTTTTGTTTTCAATTTATTTGTCAAAATCAAACATGTTCCATTTCATTTAGCTAATTGAAGGATTCGGTCGGTCGGAGCTCTGCGCCAGTTAAGAGGAGAAGTGTGATCGGAGAGTGAAATCCACCAACCGACGACCGTTCCTTCCACATCATCCTCAGGTCGGTCAGTTCTTCTTATCTCATATCATTTCTAATAATTAATGGCTTAGACAAACCCTAATTTCCCAAACTTTGATTGTATTCGAGTCTATCAATAATCTTGTTTCTTTAATTAGTTGATCAATGAAACTCTTTCTTGACGGAAAATGGATGAAGGTTCGCCCCATTGCACCTCAAAACATTATTTGGTTTAAGGTTTTTTTTTGGGGCAAGCTGATATTATTTTTTGGATATGATCGAGATTTTTCATTTGGTATAAGAATTAGTTTATGCATCAATATCCCCAAATTGTAGTATAATTTTCTTCTTTAATTGAGAATGTTTTGTTTCTGATATTTTACTAAAATGACAAATGTATCTATTTTATATTCATATCCTGTTGATGCGCTAAGAGAACCTATGAGTGCACTATTCATAGTTGCAGTCTGGTTTGATGTACTATCAGCCAAGCAAAAGGGCAACAATGGAGGAAGATACATTGCCACCCAGTATGAAGATTACACAAAAAAGTCCAATTCAGGTTCATACCCCAATTCAGGTTCATATCCTTTATTTACTAATCAATTTTCAGATAGATTTATGCCTTGCTTTTGTATTCTCATTATTGAAAGTGGTTTCTTTATCAAAACTAGTCTTTATGTTCAAATTTTTGTTTTCTTTATTATGTTACCATTCAGAATTAAAAATATCAATACACTCCTCCACCACCGAATCCTCAGCGTCTCTCTTCTCGGTCGGTCGGAGCTTTGCGCCAGTTAAGAGGAGAAGTGTGATCGAAGAGTGAAATCCACCACCCGACGACCGTTCCTTCCACATCATCCTCAGGTCGGTCAGTTCTTCTCATCTCATTTCATTTCTATTAATTAATGGCTCAGACAAACCCTAATTTCCAAAACTTTTTTACCCTGTTTGATCAATCAATGTATTCGAGTCAATTAATAATGATGTTTCTTTAATTAGTTGATCAATTAAACTCTTTCTTGACGGAAAATAGATGAAGGTTCGCCCCATTGCACCTCAAAACATTATTTGGTTTAAGGGTTTTTTTTGGGCAAGCTGATATTATTTTGTGGATATGATCGAGATTTTTATTTTGGTATAAGAATTAGTTTCTACATCAATATTCCCAAATTGTAGCATAATGTTCTTCTTTATTTGAGAATGTTTTGTTTCTGATTTTTTACCAAAATGACAAATGTATCTTTTTCATATTCATATCATGCTGCTGCGCTAAGAGAACCTATGAGTGCACTGTTCATAGTTGCAGTATGGGTTTGATGTATTATCAGCCAAGCAAAATGACAACAATAGAGGAAGATACATCTGCCACCCAGTATGAAGATTACACGAAAAAAAGTCTAATTCTGGTTCATACCCCAATTCAGGTTCATACCCTTACTAGTCAATTTTCATATAGATTTATGCCTTGTTTTTGTATTCTCACTACTGAAAGTGGTTTCTTTATCAAAACTAGTCTTTATGTTCAACTTTTTGTTTTCTTTTTTATGTTACCATTCAGAATTAAAAATATCAATACACTCCTCCACCACCGAATCCTCCGCGTCTCTCTTCTCGGTCGGTCAGAGCTCTATGCCAGTTAAGAGGAGAAGTGTGATCGGAGAGTGAAATCCACCAGCCGACGACCGTTCCTTCCACATCATCCTCAGGTCGGTCAGTTCTTCTCATCTCATATCATTTCTAATAATTAATGGCTCAGACAAACCCTAATTTCCCAAACTTTCTTACCCTGTTTGATCAATCAATGTATTCGAGTCAATCAATAATCATGTTTCTTTAATTAGTTGATCAATGAAACTCTTTCTTGACGGAAAATGGATGAAGGTTCGCCCCATTGCACTTCAAAACATTATTTGGTTTAAGAGTTTTTTTTTGGCAAGCTGATATTATTTTTTGGATATGATCGAGATTTATCATTTGGTATAAGAATTAATTTCTGCATCAATATCCCCAAATTGAAGTATAATGTTATGATTTATTTGAGAATTTTTTGTTTCTGATTTTTGACCAAAATGACAAATGTATCTTTTTTATATTCATATTCTGTTGTTGCGCTAAGAGAACCTATGAGTGCACTATTCATAGTTGCAGTCTGTTCATAGTTGTAGTCTGGGTTTGATGTACTATCAGCCAAGCAAAAGGGAAACAATGGAGGAAGATACATCTGCCACCCATTATGAAGATTACACGAAAAAAGTCCAATTCAGGTTCATACCCTTTATTTACTAGGGAATTTCAGATATATTTATGCCTTGTTTTTGTATTTTCACTACTGAAAGCGGTTTCTTTATCAAAACTAGTCTTTATGTTCCAACTTTTTATTTTTTTATTATGTTACCATTCATAATTAAAAGTATAAATACACTCCTCCACCACCGAATCCTCCGCGTCTCTCTTCTCGGTCGGTCGGAGCTCTACGCCAGTTAAGAGGAGAAGTGTGATCGTAGAGTGAAATTCACCACCTGACGACAAACAAACCCTAATTTCCCATACGAGCATAAAGGGAAACTAATAAAGGTAATTTTTATCAGGACAATCTTTTTATCCTGATAATGAAAATGCTTACCATAAAGGTAATTTTTTACTTAAATAATGTCATTAATACTGCTAACAGTTTCTTCTCATATGTAGAGAATCATAATGTGTCTTAGCAAATGATTTGCTCAGATACGCTATGGGTATTCTTTTCTACATCAATACTGCGCCAATGTTGGCATCTATTCTTTTCTACATCAATACTGCGCCAATGCTGGCATTTATTTGTACTTTGAGATCAATCGAAAAATCAGGTAATACTAATACCGGAGTGGTGGTTAGAGCTTTTTTCAAGTTTTAAATGTCTTCTCTGCATCTTCAGTCCATTTAAACATACTATTCTTGAGTAAAACCATGTTATGGTTTGTTAATAGTTTCAAGTTGCATACGAATCTTCGATAATACCCGGACCAAGAAAGCCTCTTAATGCTTTGATGCCCAAGAAATGACCTAGATATTCCTACTTCTTTAATCCAAATAAGAATTTTGATCGTTTACCATTATACTGTTTTTTAAGAATTTTCATAACTTTCTCAAAATACCTTAGATGTAGTTCCATATTAGAACTGTATATAAGAATATCATAAAAAAATATACTAATAATACATTTCCTTGGCCATACTAAAAAATATTTCAATTATTAATACTTAGAATGTTGCAGTTGAATTTGATAATCCGAATGTCATTACTCTTGAATTCATACAGTCTAGAATAAGTTTTGAAAATAATCTTGTGGATGTCCTATTCTCTGACCCTTATTTGATGATAATCCGCACATATGTCGAGGTTGATGAAAATCGTTGCTTCATAGAGCTCATCCAGTAACTCGTCTACTACAGATATAAGGTACTTATCCTTGATTGTGATTTCATTTTGTTGTATGTACTCTACACTAAATATCCATGTTCCATTCTTATTATTAACAAGGATAATCAGATAAACATATAAACTTGTGTTGTTTCTTATAAACCCAACCCTCTTCATCTCTGCTACTGAAGCCTTTTTTGAATAGGGATAAAGGTATAGTCTCAGATTTGGTGAAATCGTTTGAGATTATTAGAATGATCAGTTTTTTGAATTGGAGACAGGCAGGCAGCTGGTTTGGTTCTATGAAAACAGTGAAGTACTTTTCAATTAACTTTTGAATGGACAAGTCTGGTTATTTTTTATGATCGGTTTTATTCTATTTTATGAAGATTGCTTAATTTCTATGTGGTATAATTGTCCTATGAAACAACCCAATCATTTCTTAATAGTTTTAGCTCACTGACTCACACTCATCAAATTGAAAGTTCTCTTATCCTTAATCTCGTACAAACGTATTTTTAAATCATTGATCCTTGTCTTCATTCATTGCTTTGGATACTTCTAGCTTACTTATTTAATCTTTCTCATCCAATCAACCCTAAACTATGTTGCAGCAATTTGAGTGTCCATACCTCGAGTGTAAATTAATTTTTCTTTGCACGATCCTATATAAAGAACCTTCATCTGCAATGGTAAATACTAACGGATTATTTTCTCGTAGGTTAAAACCCAACCCAATTGGCGTGCATTTCCTTCGTCTATAAACGAATGAGTACTCCCACTATCAATCAAAATAAGATCTTTCCTTTTTTTGAGTTGCCCTAAAATTTTTAGTATAGAGTTATTGGTTGAAACGCTAATAGAACTTAATTCGTGAACACATCCCTCCAAGTCGAAACCATGTGGTCAATCAAATAATTAGTAACCCATGTTCCAGCTCAGCCCGTAAAAAATATATAGCATAATTCACCTTGTCACTATCTTCGATTGTGAAATTTTCGAAAAAATGGTTCGCCCTCCTAACCCTATCGAATTAGTTCTATCAAATTTGTCTTGATCAATTATAGGATTCTTTAAAATAAGCTTCATGTTGTTTGTAGTCCTACTAATTTAAACTTTTATCTTTTGTTATAGTTGTTTGTTTGTTATATTTACATCTGATCGACAAAATATTTCATCTCCATCTACGTTCTCTTTTCGTGCTGAAGTCGATGATGACGCTCCTTTGAGTTCTTCCTTGATTTTGTTGACATGTATGTTTCTTGATTCAATTTTTCTGTTAGATTTGCCAAAAATAGTGACTACATTGATGTCTTCAAGTTGAATTTCACATTATCTTGTTGTAGTGCTACGGTCTTGTGACAAAATTTTGGATTCGGTTAGATGTTGACGTTCTTGAATTTTTTATGTAACATGTCAATTTGATTTTCAACTATTTTTTCTTGATGCAGATTGACTAAATGTTGGCATTTGTTTCTATTTTGAGATCAACCTGAAAAATCAGGTAATAATAAAATTGGAGTGGTGGTTAGAGCCTTTTTCAATGTTTTAAATGCCTTCTCTGCATTTTCAGTCCATTTAGATATACCCTTCTTGAGTTGCATACGAATCTTTGATAATACCCTGCCAATGAAAACTTTGATGCCTAAGAAATGACCTATATATTCCTACTTCTTTAATCCTAATAAGCATTTGATCGCTTACCAATAGACTGTTTTTTAGAATGTTTAAAACATCCTCAATATGCCTTGGTTGTTCTTCCATATTAGAACTATGTATAAGAATATCTTAAAAATACTAACAAAATCATTTCTTAGCCATTTTAGAAAATATTTAATTTATTAATTGCTTAGGCCTTGTTTGGATTCAGGTTATTTAACAAATATGATTGGTGGTGATTTTGAGAAGGTATAGATTTTTTTTGGTAAATAACTTAATAAAGTATTAGTATATAATGATAAAATAATAATTATTTGGTATCAAATTATTAAAACACTGCTATTGAGAATACTTTATTTCTGTCTATTCTCTTAGTTGTTTAGTCTTAAAAATAATTTGATAAACCTATTTTGTTACCCCACATGTATAGAAACACAAAATCTCAAATAGAATGAAACCGCACTTATAAATGTTGGTTTTATAGTGATTGATATTTGTATGGCTTGAAATTTTGGAATTAGAGGTATTGGGTTTCAAATTACAGAAGTATTATGTTAGAGAATACTTAATTTCTGCATATTCTCTTGAATAGTTGATCTATTCTTTTCAAAAGTAATATTATATACTTAATTTGTTGTTTTTTGTTGCAATTACAAACACAAAGAATATTTCGAATAATATGGGGAATGGGGTGATATCACTTAATTAAGGTTGGCTCTATAGTATTTTGATTTTGTTTTATAGAATTATAACACTATGGTTGAGAATACATCATTTCTGCATATTCTCGTTCTTAGTTGTTTTAATCTTTAAAATAATTTGTTAAAAATATTTTGTTGTCCACATAGAATCATAAAAAACTTCAAAAAGAATGGAAACAATATAACTTACTAATGTTGATTTATAGTGATTGGTATTTTCATGCCTTGTGATTTTGAACATTAGAGAAATATTCAGTTTCAAATGATAGAAGTGTATTATGTTAGAGAATACTTCATTTCTACCTATTTTCTTGACTAGTTGGTCTATCTTTTTGAAAATTAATTTTATAAATATATTTTGTTGTCCTTTGCGAGTACAGACACAAAAACATCATTTAAAAAAACATGGGGCGATATAACTTTAAAAGTTGACTCGATAGTATTTGATTTTGTGATGAAGTATCAAATGATTGAAAATTGTGTTTGAGAATACTTCATTTTTATTTATATTCTTTTACCTAGTTGTTTAAGTCTTTTAAAAATAATTTGACAAGTCTATTTTGTTGATCTTTATGGATAAAACTACAAAGAAAAGTTCAAAAGGAATTGGAGCATTTTACTAATGTAAGTTGTCTAGTTATGATATTTTCGTGGATTTTTACTTGTGATTTGAGAAATATAATCAATTTTGTAATTAAAAAACATCATGTTTGAGAATACTTTATTTCATTTTTGCATATTCTCATAATAGTTGACCCTTATGGATAAAACCACAAAGAAAATTCAAAAGAAATTGGGACATTTTACTAATGTTAATTGTCTAGTTATGAGATTTTCGTGGCTTTCGATTGGTGACTTGAGAAATATAATCAAGTTTGCAATTAAAGGAATACTATGTTTGAGAAACTTCATTTCATTTATGCATAATCTCAGACTAGTTGACCCTTATAGATAAAACCACAAAGAAAAAGTTCAAAAGAAATTGGGCATTCTACTAATGTTAGTTGTCTAGTTATGAGATTTTCGTGGCTTTCTATTTGTGACTCGAGAAATATAATTAAACTTGCAATTTAAGAAAAACTATGTTTGAGAATACTTCATTTCATTTATGCATATTCTCAAACTAGTTGACCCTTATGGATAAAACCACAAAGAAAAGTTGAAAAGGAATTGGGGCATTTTACTAATGTTAATTGTCTAGTTATGAGATTTTCGCGACTTTCGATTTTTTACTTGAGAAATATAATCAAATTTTCAATTAAAGAAAATTATGTTTGAGAATACTTCATTTCATTTATGCATATTCTCAGACTAGTTGACTCTTATGGATAAAACCACAAAGAAAAGTTTAAAAGGAATTGGGGCATTTTACTAATGTTAGTTGTACGAGATTTTTGTTGTTTTCGATTTATGTCTTGAGAAATATAATTAAACTTGCAATTTAAGAAACATTATGTTTGAGAATACTTCATTTCATTTATTCATATTCTAAAAATAATTTATCCACTTTTTTCATAATTAATTTGTTAAGCCTATTTTGTTGTCCGATATTAAACACAAAAAAATATTTTGAAAATTATGAGACAACATCACTTAATTAAGTGGTTCTATAATATTGAGATTTTAAATTTGTGAAATATATTAAATATCAAATGATTTAACTCACGGTATTTTAGAATAATTAATTTATACTTATTATCTTTGTTTATTATAAGGCAATATCACTTAAATTGTGATTTTGGACTTAAAAAATATTAAGTATTAAATGATTAAATTATTAAGGTTGAGGATACTTTATTTATGCATATTCTCTTGTTTAGTTTATTTTGTCATAAAAATAATATAATTAATATATTTTGTTGACTGCGTGGATAGAAACACAAAAGTACAAAAATAATGAGAATAATATCATTTATTAATGTTGGTTTTATAGTGATTTAAATTTTCGTGAATTGTATTGGTTTGGGAGTTAGAAATATTTTTGGGTTGCTTGAAATTTGAGAAATAGAAATATAGTTTTAGTTTGAAATTATAGAAATATTTCACATATTCTCTTAATTATTTGGTCTACTCTTTTATAAGAAAATCATATAAGCTTATTTTGTTGTCATTGCGGTGAAAAAAACAATTGAGGCGGTTTCACTCATTATGTTGCCTTTATAAATTGAAATTTTGGACATAGAAAAATGTTGAATATAAAATTATTGAAAAAAATGTTCGACAAAAATTTATATATGCGTAATCTCTTTTCAATAACGGCTCCTGACAATGAAGTTTCTCTCTTCCCTGGGCGATTCTAGGGGCCGATTTTGTCGCGAGGGCAATCTAAAAATCATTAATGTTTCTCGTAATAACATAATTATAAAGGATCCAAGATCCAGGATAAATGATGTCAATCAAGGTATAATTTCGATGCAACAATAATCTTGGTATAGACCATACTTATGGTAATGAGAATTCCCTGACATTAAGGTAGATAAAACAAAAACTAGTATGGAAGAACTTTTATCTAAATATTAAAATAGATACGATTGTACAAAATAATGTTGTTACTGTTGTCATACAAATTATATCTTCAATAAAGCTGTTGTAGTTTGTCCCATTGGGGTAGCAATTATCTAAATGCAAGTGTGAATGCTAAAGAAAGTGCTAGTCAGATTGTCTGTAATAGTTAAGGTACCACGCTAACAAAAGAAACCTGAGCAGAACTTGAACAATGAGAATCTTTAAGACAATTATGAAATAATAATGGCTAGTCTAAGCTTTCTACTTACAGCTGGAAGATGTTTGGATGACACTACTATTAGAACCAGTCTACCATGTGTATCGACTTGTTCTGCTTGACTCTTCGTTCTAAAAAATGTTAAATGTAAACAAACTCCATTGACATGCAAGGAGAGAGAATTATAATAGAAGATAAGGAATAGAGACGGGACAGATTGAATCAGAAATGCGGAGCAGAAGAACGGAGGTGCTGAGCCCCATTCCATTAGGAAGAAATAAAAAATTATTACAGTTTGTTATTGTTTTTGTTGTCATTTGGATATATCTTTGTTTTGTTGATGACTCTTTTATCTCAAAGCAAAAGCTGCCTTGTCTTGATTGAACCCTTGTATCTCTTTTCCTTTTTGGGTTTTATTAAATGACAATAAGTTATTTCCCAAAACAAACAAAAATTCAGAAATTATTACATCATATTTGCCTTATCTATTCATACTATTCATGTATGGACACTCATAAACAATTAGTAACTACTTCTATAATCTTTTACACTACTAACAACTTTTATAATCTTCTATGAGGCTAGATCTTTTGTGTATATGCATTGTTGACTTCATGTACCTTCCCGGGTCACAAAATTTGTCTTTCCCCTATTGTACATTATGGTATAATTGAATCCCTAACTTTGATAACCATGTTTGTTGTGATATTTTTCTTCATCAGAAATTTTTATTTTTCTCATATATAGAAAAACATAAATGTCTCTTAGCTAGTGAGCTGCTCAGATATGCTATGAGTATTCCTTTCTACATCAATACCGTGCTAATGCTGACATTTGTTTCTATTTTGAGATCAATCGAAAATCAGGTAATACTAATATCGGAGTGGTAATTTGAGCCTCTTTTAAAGTTTAAATGTCTTCTCTGCGTCTTCAGTTCATTTAAACATACCACTTTAGAGTAAATTTATGTAATGGTTTGTTAAGAGTTCCAAAGTTGCATACGAATATTCGATAATACCCTGCCCAAGAAAGCCTCTTAATGCTTTGATGCCCAAAAAATGACCTAGATATTACTTCTTCTTTAATTCAAATAAGCATTTTGATCGCTTTACCAATTGACTATTTTATAGAATGTTCAAAACATCCTCAATATACCTTGTTATGTAGTTCCATATTAGAACTGTATAAAATAATATCATAAAAAATACTAATAAAATATTTTCTTAGCCATTCTCGAAAATATTTCAATTATTAATACTTAGAATGTTGCAGGTACATTTGATATTGAATTCATATAATCTAAAATGAGTTCTGAAAACAGTGTTGTGAATGTCCTCTTCTCTGACCCTTATTTGATGATAATTCACACATAAGTCGAGGTTGATGAAAAATGTTGCTTCATAAAACTAATACAGTAACACGTCCACTACATGTATATGGTACTTATCCTTGATTGTGATTTCATTTAGTTGCATGTAGTCTACACAAAACATCAATATTCCATCATTTTTCTTAACTAAGATAACAGGATAAACAAATAAAGGGATAAAGGTATAGTCTCAGATTTGGTGGAATCGTTTGAGATTAATAGAATGACCAGTTTTTAGAATTGGAGGCAGGCAGCTGGCTTGGTTCTTTGAAAACATTGAGGTACTTTTCAATTACCTTTTGAATGGACAAGTCTAATTTTCCTTCTATGATCAGTTTGTTCTGTTTGAAGACGATTTCTTAATTTTTATGTGGTATATTTGTCCCACGAAACAACCCAATCCTTTTTATTGGCTTTTTGCTCACTGACTCGACACACATCAAATTGAAAGTTATCATATCCTTAATCCCGTACAAACGTATTTTTAAACGATTGATCTTTGTCTTCATTCATTGCTTTGGATAATTCTAGCTTACTTGTTTAAATTTTGTCATTCAATCAACCCCTAAACTATGTTGCAGTCTCCTAATTTGAACGTCCATACCTTGAGTGTAAATTAATTTTCCTCTGCACGATCCTATATAAAGTACCTTCATTTGCAATGGTAACTACTAACGGATTATTTTCTCGTAGGTCAAAACCCAACCCAATTGGTGTGTGTCTTTCCTTCGTCTATAAACGCTATCAATCAAAATAAGAACTTTACTTTTTTTGAGTTGCCCCAAAATTTGTTGTATAGAGTTATTGGTTGGAACGCTAATAAAACTTCATTGTGAATACATCCCTCCATGTCGAAACTGTGTGGTCCATCAAACAATTAGTCACCCATATTTTAACTCGACCCGTAAAAAATATATAGCATAATTCAACTTGTCACTATCTTCGATTATGAAATTTCGGAAAAACTGGTACGCCCTCCTAACCCTTGTCGAATTAGTTCCATCAAACCTGTCTTGATCAATTCTAGGATTCTTTAAAATAAGATTATTGTTGTTTGTGTGCCTACTAATTTAAACTATGTCTTCTGTTATTGTGTTATTGTTGGTTGTTGTTTGTTAGATTTATATCTGGTCGGCAAAATATTTCATCTCCATTTACGTTCTCTTTTCGGGCTGAAGTCGATGATGACGCTCAATTTAGTTCTTTCTTGATTTTGATGACATGTATGTTTCTTGATTCAATTTTGTTTCTAGATTTGCCAAAAATTGTGACTGCATTGATTCTAGTCTTCAAGTTGAGTGTTGTTGTTCTCTCGTTGTATCTTATTGTATGAAATCGAACTGTTTCACAATATCTTGTTTCAGTGTTATAATCTTGTGACACAATTTTGAATTCGGTTAGATGTTGATATTTTGAATCTTTTATGTAACATGTCAAATTTATTTGCAACCGTTGTATCTTGAATTTTTTGAATTAAGTAGGATGACTGAATGCTGGCATCTTTTTCTATTTTGAGATCAACCTGAAAAATCAGGTAATAATAAAATTGGAGTGGTGGTTCGAACTCCTTTCAATGTTTTAAAATCAGGTAATATTTCATTTCTACATATTTTCTTGACTAGTTGGTCAATCTTTGCAAAAAGTAATATTATAAATCTATTTAGTCGTCCTTTATGAGTATAGACACAAAAAGAACATTTCAAAAACATGAGGAGATATAACTTAAAAGGTTGACTCGATAGTATTTGATTTTGTGCTTAAGTATCAAATTATCTTAGTTGTGTTTGAGAATACTTCATTTCTGTATATTATTTTACCAAGTTATTTTAGTTCTTAAAAATAATTTGATAAGTCTATTTTTTTACCCTTATGGATAAAACCACAAATAAAAAAGTTCAAAAGAAATTGGGGCAATTTACTAATGTTATTTGTCTAGTTATGAATTTTTATGGCTTTTGTGACTTTCGATTTGTGACTTACAAATATAATCAAGCTTGCAATTACAAAAACACTATGTTTGAGAATATTTCATTTCATTTATGCATATTCTCATAATAGTTGACCCTTATGGATAAAACCACAAAGAAATGGTTTAAAAGGAATTGGAGAATTTTAATAATGTTAGTTGTCTAGTTATGAGATTTTCGTGGCTTTCGATTTGTGACTTGAGAAATATAATCAAGTTTTTAATTAAAATAACAATATGTTTGATAATACTTCATTTCATATATGCATATTCTCATAATAGTTGACCCTTATAGATAAACCACAAAGAAAAGTTCAAAAGAAATTGGGGCATTTTACTAATGTTAGTTGTCTAGTTATGAGATTTTCGTGGCTATCGATTTGTGACTTAAGAAATATAATCAAGTTTGTAATTAAAGAAACACTATGTTTGAGAATACTTCATTTCATATATGCATATTCTCATAATAGTTGACCCTTATGGATAAAACTACAAAGAAAAGTTCAAAAGAAATTGGAGTATTTTACTAAGGTTAGTTGTCTAGTTATGTGATTTTCGTGGCTTTCGATTTGTGAATTGAGAAATATAATAAAATTTGCAATTAAAGAAACACTATGTTTGAGAATACTTCATTTTATTTATGCATATTCTCATACTAGTTGACTCTTATGGATAAACCACAAAGAAAAAGTTCAAAAGAAATTGGAGCATTTTACTAATGTTAATTGTCTAGTTATGAGATTTTTGTGGCTTTCGATTTTTTACTTGAGAAATATAATCAAGTTTTCAATTAAAGAAAATTATGTTTGAGAATACTTCATTTCATTTATGCATATTCTCAGACTAGTTGACCCTTATGTTAAAATGAAACACTAGTATGAATGAAATCTTGATTGAATCAGTCATTTCGTTTAATATTGTTTAAAGTTGAATTTCCTTGAGTAATATTGAGGGGATTCTTTAGAATTAGGTAGGTAAGTTAGTGCACATTTATTTGCATATGCAAAATGAGGTTTCTTCAAACTCTCAACAGTATTATTTATTATGCATTGTAGCAGCGGTGGCTTAATTGTTTGGTTTCGAGTAAAATGAGGTTAGACACGATAATTACACAGTTCCAGTCTGTAAGGAGAGGACCAAGAAGGTCAATGGTGATTTTACATACTTGTGTGTAGGCTCAAGATTTTTTTGAAGATAGAAAACTGAACAAATTATCCAATACCTGAAAACTTGTCTTTCCTGATCCTACCTAGTAGCAGCATTCTTTTATGGATAAAGGGCTAACTATGGAGAATTTTTGACTTCTTCAGACTATTTGTCAGAGTAGAATTCATTTTTGGAATTTATATGGAGCATACGGGTGGACATGCTTGAAGAGTTTCACTAGATTAGGAGACTGCTTCTTTGTGATAGTTTATTATTAACATCTATCTACATATTGATTGAGATCTCAATAGTTACTAGGGTTGCTTTTCTAAAATGGTCATTATGACTCAAGTGTTTGCTATTCAAGACTTTGAGAAACCTAATGATCTGCATAATAATTTAAAATGATATATATAACATGCAAAACTTATGAGCATAATAATAATATTTCAATGAGAGGAAAACCATGATCCAAACAAAATTTCAGTTGATTCCTTAAAAGACTTGATACAACAAGCCCCAATGCTCAAAAGTATCATAAACTAATACTACTTGATAAACCAATCAGTTTCATTTCCAAATCCAAATCTACATTTTCATTTTGCTTTGGAGCTTCTTCTATATGGCTTCAAATTCCTCGTAAGTAGGTTCTGATTCCACTTTGCTCCCACCACCACCATATTTTGCAAATAAAGAATCAAACTTACCTTTCCACTCATTCCTTTTATGAGTTATCATAGCATTCATCTAGTGAATCTGAAATACATTGATCATAAATCAATTTTTGAGCACTTGAATGAATTTTAAATTATTTTGAATCAGCTGAGTAGTATGATGATAAATTTTGATGATGAGGTGCAATCAATTTTAGTCCTTGGAACTTTGCCTACAAGTTGAGAGACACTTATTATCACTCTTAGCAACTCAACACCAAATGGTAAAGTCAACATGACATTTGTCACCGGTTCCTTATTTGATGAGGAGAATCGAAAGGGGGATAAACCCTCTAAGTCTAATATATTGGTGACTGATAGAGGAAGATCAAAGAATAATAGAAGTGGTTCGAGTAGGAGCAAGTCTAAATCTCCAAATAAGGATGATGTTTGTCATTACTGCGTCAAAATGGGTCATTGGAAAAACGAGTGCTGGAAATTTAAAAATGATAAAACAAAGGGTACGGTGAAGCCCAGAGAAAAGAAAGAACAAAGTGCAGATACATCTACTTATGATTCAAATGGTGAACTGACATGTGCTTCTAACTGACAAAACTCATGTCTTAGCACATCTTCAAATGAAATAGAATCAATTGTTGACACATGTGCCTCATTCCATATTACTCCACACAAATGTTACTTACAGTCCTACAAAGCTGGTGATTATGATGAGGTTTGCATGGGTAACAGTGGTGTGTCCAAAGTAGTTGGTCTTGGTGATGTTAGAATCGAGACAAACATGAGTTGTTTCCTGACATTGAGAGATGTAAGACATGTCATGATTTAAGAATGAATTTGATTTCCACATGTAAGCTCGATGATGGAGGCTACCATAATGTTTTCAGTAGTAAAGCATGGAAGCTAAGAAATGGTTATTTGGTTATTGCATGAGGTAAGAAATGATGTTCTTTATACAAGACAAATTTGAAAATTGTCTATGATTCAACATATTATGTCGTGATGGAGTCATCTTCTGAGTTGTGGCACAAAAGACTATGTCACATTAATGAAAATTGGCTGAATGTTTTGATTAAGATGAATGAGTTTCTAAATCTCAAGGATGCTCATCTTGAAAATTGTGAGCATTGCTTGAAAGGTAAGCAGAAGAGAGTCTCCTTAAGAAGTCGAAAGTGCAACTGAAAAAGAATGTCTTTGAGTTGATCCATACTGATGTTTGTGGTCCTATGAAGATTAAATTCATAGGTGGTGCTTCTTATTTTGTAACTTTCATAGACGATGCATCTAGAATGTTTGGGCTTATGCTATAAAGTCCAATGATGAGGTTACAACAAAGTTCGAGGTCTTTCATAAGCTGGTTGAAAGAGAGAAAAACAGAAAACTGATGAGGGTGCAGTCAGATAATGGTGTAAGTACATAGGTTCATTTGATGATTATTGCAAAGAGTAGGATATTCAACATGAATAAATTGTGCTCAAGATTCCACAACAAAATGGAGTGGCAGAGAGGATGAACATAACAATGTTAAAACGGATGAGGAGTATGCTCTCTCATGCTAGGTTGGCTAAGCATTTTTAGGCTGAATTCATGAGCACTACAGTGTATGTTATCAATCGTTCTCCCTCAAAGTCATTAAATAATAAGTGTACATAAAGTATTTGGTCAGGTAAAAATGTTAATTATGACTATTTACGTGTTTTTTGTTGCAGGCCCTTTGTGCATGTTCCAAAAGATGAGAGGTCTAAGCTAGATGCAAAAATCAAGCAATGCATTTTTTTGTCATGGTAATGAAAAGTGGGGATACATGTGTTATGACCCAGTTGACCCAGTAGACTATTGAGAATTTTGAAGATGGTGAAAAATCGTTCATCGAGAGAATTGTATCTTAGCTTGATAATTATATTATACTCACATTTTTCTCGAGCCTCAACTAAGATGAGCAACTAAAATGGTTGCACAATTCTTGTATTTTCTATTCATTCTTGGGAGACATTGTCTTGTTTATTTTCAAGTGTGTAGCCAATGGACAAACAACTGGTTTTGACTTGTCCATACATAATCTTTTTATAATCTTCTCAATATATCTCTATTGAGACAGCCATAGCTTTTTTTCACCCAATCACGAATGACATGCATTCCAAAATTTTGTCTTGTTTGACACAAGTCTTTCATCTCAAAAGACTTGAGTAAATCATTTTTCAACTTGGCAGTCTTGAGCTTGTCTCTCCCTACAATCAGAATATCATCAATATATAGGAGAAGTATAATAAAATCATTAGAAACAAACTTTTGTACGAAGACACAGTGATCTTTAGACGTCTTCATGTACCCATTGATGGTCATGAACGACTCAAACTTAAGATTTCACTGCCTTGGTGCTTGCTTCAAACCGTACAGACTTTTGACAAGTTTGCACACCTTGCATTCCTCGCCTTTTTTATTGTAACCTTCAGGTTGCTCCATATAAACATCTTCATACAAATCACCGTAGAGAAATGTAGTCTTGACATCAAGCCGTTCAACCTCAAGATTCATACAAGCAGCTAGACCTAACATAGCCTAGCCTTATATCTTGACTTGCTATCATCACTTTCTTGTTTGATCTTATACACCCATTTATTTTGTAATACTTTTATGTTCTTTGGTTTTTCAACCAGTTCATATGTGTCATTTTTCAGCAATGACTTCATCTCTTTCTTCATGGCAGTTAGTCATTCTTCCTTATGAGCATCCTCAAAAGTCTCCTTATATCATATAGGCTCCCCACAAGACTCCTAAGTAGACCTCTTAAGTCCCTCTGTTTGTTGATTCTATTGATTTATATCTTCTTGTTGAACTTCAAAATCATCCTCAATATTATCACCAAGATCAGTTTCTATATCATTTTTATGGCTTATAGCTTGACCCTAAGGAAAATCATCATCATTATCTGAGTCTAAAGCTACATATGGTCTTGTCTACTCAACATCATGAGACAACTCAATACCAGAAAGATCACGGCGTTACACGGCTCTAACTCGAAATTTAAGTGGGTATAATATAGTTTCGGACATAAAAAAATTAAGAAAGAAACTGAAACATGAAACAAGATTATTGATGATAACTCTGAATTGAGTGGATTAAATCTTCTTCGTTAATGATTGCTGATCAATTCTGGCATTTGGAGTTGTCTGGCGATATATGATAGTTTGAAATTCAATTTGTAATATTTCATCACTTTAAGACCAAGACAATTATTCTTGTCTATCTTTCCCGCCGAAACAGAAATGGTATCGTGAAGGCTTCAAATCCTTGTCTCTTTCTCTACAACAATAGCAAACTCTATGCGATATTAGTCCTTCTTGAAGTTCGGTGAGAACTGTATAGTCAAATTTCGGATATTAATTTTAATGACGTGTTTTCTTTAGTTGTGAAACAAATTTTGATAAAACATTATTTGGCATTGTGGTGATGCATATTTTAGAGTTGGAGCAGCTAGATGTGAATACCACATTTTTAAAATATATATATATAGTCTTATGACAAAAATGAGTGTATTTGTTATTTGAAGAAGAAAAAAAAATCTTGTTTGAAACAATTGTCAAGGTGGCGATATAAAAGTTGTGACTTTTTTATTACCACGCATTACTTAAAAAATGATTTTTATAATTGTGTCTATTTTAAATTTGATTACGTACGAGAACTCGTTTGTTTATTTACTCTTATAAAAAAAATCAAGAAGGTAAATGTGCAAATTAAATATTTGAAATTGTGATTTTAAGATAGAGACGAGATAGAAAATTATATCGAGAAATTGTATATTGAGAAAGTTTTTTTTTATTTATTTAACATGTTTCATGATAGTGCCTTGATTTTCTATTAACAACTCATTTTAAACTCTCTTTTACTATGTTATCTCAGTTTGACGAGGATATCGATGCTACGTTATGAGCTCTATATTTCATTGCAGTGAATTAATTTATCATAATGCAATAGTTTGTACACGATTAGATTTGACATGTTCATTAAATACAGTTATGAGATTTTCCACCAATTTATATAAAGATAATTGTAGAGTTCGATGAATCTTAAGTTATTTTATAAGTTTATCGGGTGTTTAAATACAACTTGGTTAGGTTGTGTTTCCCTTAATTACAGTGAACATTTATTTTTGATGGGTAAAAATAAAAAATCACAAGTAAAATGAGACTTTCTGCTTGGTTCATCAGAATTTGGAATACTTGGAAGAGAGTTTTGATCAACTCTTTTGGTGATCATGATAACGCTGGATTGTGTCAGAAGCTGCTGCTTTGGCTATTTCAACCGCCTTCTTCGATTGAGGGGATTCGGAAGTAATACTGTGATCATGATGAGACCCTTTGTTAAGTATCAGTTCATTCTTGTTAATCTCTTCTTCAACATGTATGTCTTCATCAATATTTAGTATGACTGTCTGTGTACCATGTGGACCTGGTACTACAACTTCTTGAATCTTGAGGTGTTCGTCAACTCTCACAATTTCGGTCTCGTTAATTTGTTTCTTCTTCCTCTTCTTGAGAAAGCAACAGAGTGCAAAGGAGAGACACCCGAGTAGGAAAAGACCACCCAATGAGACGAACACCACTATGATGATAGTATGATGTCCTGGAGATGGTGGTGGAAGTGAAGGCGGTGGTGGAGTGAAGTGGTGTGGCGGAGGAGGTGGAAGGAGATGATGTGGCGGTGATGGAGGAACACGACTTGGTGGGGATGGCGGTGGAAGAAGGGGATGGCTTGGTGGCGGCGGCAAAGTAGGATGACTTGGTGGTGGTGGCAGCAAAGTAGGATGACTTGGTGATGGTGGTGGTTGCATGCTAGGGTGATAGGGTGGCGGAAAGAAGGGAGAATGGGAAGGGGGTGATGGTGGTGGAGAATAGAATGGGAAGCCATAATTTTGGACAAAAGACATAATGATATATTTAGTAATTGTTTGTTGGTTGAAGGAAGATGAAGAGATGATGAAAATGGTATGAAGAGAAAAGTTAATTTGTAACTTCTAAGGTTTTTAAGATATGCTCTAAAGGAAGGAATCATTGTTTGCATTGAAAAACACTCCCTGGCCACCTAATAAAATTAAAATAGAGACCAGTAGTAGGTGATCGAGTAACATAAGGAGCAATTTTTATTATTTTTATTGAATTTAACAAGTTATAAGAAGATTATTTTCAATTAAGCTAATATTTTATATCATTTAAAATATTCTAACTAGTGTTTTCCTTTCCCATATCATAAATCTATATTGCTTGCTTTCAGATTTGCATGTACATTTATTCTTTAATGACTTGTCATTTTAAAGATTATTGATTCATGTATTGACTTATCTTTATATTAATAAAATATAATACCATTTTTTCAAAAAAAATATATTAAATTATTTCATTCTGCATAGTTAAATGATATATAATGTCTAAACTTTTTTATATCATGATTTTTTGGAAGCTGAATTAATATAAGGATAAATATGAGTGGGTTCACCAAAATCTAGTAATTATTTGTTAAGAACCATTTATTATTTCATTGGCATTCACAAGAAGGAAGACAAACAAAATAAATGCCTGCTAAGGAACAACAAACTGGATGATGATGATGATGATCATATATAATATGACTGTAATGAAGAACAACAAACATGTTTTATTCTTTCTTATCTATGGCTTTAGATTTTGCAGTTTCCATATCAGCATGCCTGAATACGAGACTCTCAACGATAATATTAGTTGCAGCAATGTAGGAAAAAACTGATACCGGAATGCTGAAGAAAGCATTCAACATAGGAGAATCAATCCTCGGAACTAGAAGAAGTGGTTTTTTCCTCTTTTGGGGGTGCGAATTGCCTGGTGAGACGAGATCTTGTCCACGGATCCATACCTGCTCTTTGTGGCGGTTGAGGGGTTGCTGGCTTCCACTGCCTAAGTTCATTCTCTCTATCAATAAACCTGTTAAACAAACAAGGATTAGCTCCACAATTTGACAAAGCACTTTCAATATATCTTCTTTTTTTATGTGAACTGCAATTTGACGACTACACTTACTCTATAAAGCCCATTGGTGCCGCGTCACCAACACGTATACGAGTCCTCAGGAATCTTGTGTACCCACCAGCTCTATCTCTGCAGTTTATTTCCAGTAAGAATGACATCTTGTTTGGTTAGAGGTGAATCGGCATTGACATTGGAGTTGGTAGGGGCAATTCCAAGTATATATATTTTAGTTTGAATTCCAATTTCAATTACCCTTGTCCAAACACGCATTCAAATAAATAATACAATGAAGCAAATTATAAGGTGTAAGACTAACTTGTATCGGTATGCGAATTCATGGAACAATTTGTGGATGACATCATCCCCTCGGACAAAGGCTGCAGCACGTCTTGCAGCAGAAAGTGTACCCTGCCAAATTTTCAAAGTTAAATTATGCCTTGCTCAACATTAACAAGCTCCTCAAAGAGAAAATTGAGTATCACCTCTTTCCCAAAATTCAATTTGTAATATTTCATAACTTTAAGACCAAGACATCTATCTTTCCCGCCGAAATAGAGATGGTATCGTGAAAGCTTCAAATCCTTGTCTCTTTCTCTACAACAATAGCCAACCCTAAATTTTCATCTTATAAACAGTTTTCTAGTTTACCCTCTTTCTCTTGATATATCAATCCTTTTTTAACAAGTCAAATTTATCATTGAATTCATTTTTCTTTATCTCATTTATTCGGATGATTATTGATGCTATAATTGTGAATTGCTGCTCATATTTTCGAGTATTTTAAAATATACCGGTTATGAGCTTGAAGAGAAATAAGTTCGATTAGAGAATTAATACAATTGTTACATCAATTCCTAATAAAATCGTCTTTAGGAACTCCTTGAAACTGTTCTTTAAGTGTTAGTAGTTTGAAATTGTCAATCATGTTTTAGCTGCATTACCTGCCCAAGATGCAGAATACACACCCATTCTTCAATACATAAATGATTTCCTTAGCAGGAAAAAGTTTGAAATTGAGATTCACTATTTGAATCTTGAACTTCAGGGATGGAAGAAGATAGACAGAGCATAATTTTGATTATTAACTGAGAGCAGTACAACCTTGGTTGTCATCCGTGTCAAGAACATATTATTTATTGGGTTGCCTTAATTACAGTGAACATTTATTTTTGATGGGTAAAAGTTAAAAAAAAAAATCAGACATTCTTCTCGGTTCATCAGAATTTGGAATACTTGGAAGAGAGAGTTTTGATAAACTCTTTTGGTGATCATGATAATGCATGATTGTATCAGAAGCTTCTGCATTGGCTATTTCAAGTGCCTTTGATTGAGGGGATTCGGAAGTAATACCATGATCATGATGAGAGCCTTTGTTAAGTATCAGCTCATTCTTGTTGATCTCTTCTTCCACATGTATGTCTTCATCAATATTTATTATGACGGTCTGTGGACCTGGTACTACAACTTCTTGAATCTTGAGGTGTTGTCAACTCTCACAATTTCGATCTCGTGAATTTGTTTCTTCTTCCTCTTCTAGAGAAAGCAATAGAGTGCAATGAGACGAAGACCACTATGATGATAGTATGATGTCCTGGCGAAGGTGGTGGAAATGCAGGTGGTGGTGAAGGAGATGATGTGGTGGTGATGGTGGAACTCGACTTGGTGGGGTTTGCGGTGGAAGAAGGGGATGGCTTGGTGGAGGTGGAAGACTTGGTGGGGTTGGTGGTGGAACACGACTTGGTGGGGTTGGCGGCGGAAGAAGGGAATGGATTTGTGGCGGTGGAACACGACTTGGTGGGGTTGGCGGCGGAAGAAGGGAATGGCTTGGTGGTGGTGGGTGCAAAGTAGGATGGATGACTTGGTGATGGTGGTGGTTGCATGCTACTATGCTAGGGTGGTAGGGTGGCGGAAGGAAGGGAGAATGGGAAGGGGGTGATGGTGGTGGGGAATAGAATGGGAAGCCATAATTTTGGACAAAAGCCATAATGATATATTTAGTAATTGTTTGTTGGTTGAAGGAAGATGAAGAGATGATGATGAAAATGGTACGAAGAGCATTGGGGGTATTTGTACTATTATTTTTTAGTGGAGTTTAAATGATAGGCGTTAAGTATAAGTTGATTGTTACTTCTAAGGTTTTCCAGATATGCTCTAAAGGAAGAAATCATTGTTTGGATTAAAAAACAATCCCAGGCCACCTAATAAAATATAAAAAAAAAATAGAGACCAGTAGTAGGTGATTGACGAACGGGGCCCAATTGGAGCAAGACATGAAGATCCACTACATTCAACCATTATAAATATGTTCTACAATGATAAAGTACAAGGACAGACAATTCAGAGTTTCTATAATTAGGGGTTGCAATTTATGTAAGTTTCAGGTTGGTGGGTTCGGATTCATAAGTTAACGGGTCAACGATTATAACATAAACCTGACCTGTTTAATAATTTGGGTCAAAAATATCTAACCTGAACTTGACCTGTTTATTTGTGTTTGACCAGAACCTGATTCGTTTGCCCCGTTTGACCCGATTTACATAACTCAACTCGAACCAAACTCGGTATAATTAATTCACATTTCTCTATTTCATATTAAAATAACATCAATACAAAATAAAAATAAAGTTAAATCACAAATTCACTTTAAAAAAAATTTAAAAAAAAAATAAGTGAGGGAATAAAAAAGAATAACACAAAACTTAAGAAAATAAACTTATAAACGGGTTATCAAGTCTATTTTGGGTAATGTCAGGTCGACTCAATTTTGACATATTTTTTAATCAGGTTAAACAGATCGACCTAATTTTAACTTGAGCATGACCCTAACTTGATTTTTTCGTGATCGGTCCGGGTCGTATTTTCGTGTCGTGTCCAAAATTGCCGACCCTAACAATACTCCACCATTAATGGTATTTTCAAGCTTTTTAGAAATTTTGTTTGAGTGGAGTGAGGTAGTTGAGTGATTGTGCTAGAAACTTAAAACTATTCTTACATTTGGTAGAAGTCATTCATATTCATTATAAGTGTCTATAATTTTATATTGGTTCAATATTTGAAGTTGTCTAATTTTCGTGAAATTACATTTATTGTCTAGTTTATTATGCTTGGAATTGAGATTGTTGATAGCTTTGTCCTATAGTTTAGGAGTCATTTATCAATTCTAATTTCGTTAACTAGTTTAAAACATAACTAGTTTAAAACAGAAAGGCCTAAGTTCGATTTTTAAGTATGTTTTGCATTTGTGTTTAAAAGTTTTTCATTCACGGTTAGAATTAGGACAATTTAATTTTTTTTTTATAAATTTGATTATATATATATATTTAAATTATTATTTTTATAAATTTAATTATTTATATATTTTTTTTAAAGTTACATGTATATTAAAAATAAAAATAAAAATAACCGTTTAAACACAACGACAAAACATAAAATGAAAAGAAAAATAAAAAAATAAAAAATAAGAAAAAAGGTACTCAATAAGTTATCGAGCTCGTAAATTCTCGAGAAAAATGATTAACTCTCCCCCGACAGACTCTATTGGCTTTCCTGAATGAATTATAGAAAACCTCATATTAATAGTATTATGATAGATATACATTAGACGACTATGATCATTGAAAGTTCGACAATTTCTATCCAACCAGATAGTCCACCAAAAAATAATTAAAATGCTAACCCAAATATGTAGGTCTATCATATCAGCCGCATCAATCCAAATTTTCAAACAACTACTCAAGATTCGGCATCACCCAATGAATCCCAGTAGTACTTCTTAAAAGACTTCAAATACTAGTCATCATCGATAATGCAAAACTAAGTGAGCTACTCGAACAACAAATATAAAGCTCAAGCTTGATTTAATAATCGAACTTGACTCGAACTAGGTCAAACCGAGTTCAAGCCGAGTTTTGACTAAGCTACTCACGAGCGAATTAACTTGTTTATACCCCTACACATAACTATCAATTTCTTCTAACTCAACAATCAAACATTTTGAAAAAGTTTAAAAAACCTAAAAATTGCCGATCGTAAAAAAACTACATTTCACCTTCATTTTATTTTTTCCCTCGATTCAAACATGGGAAGTCGTTTATATAGGGGCTACATCATGGGCTTGGGCCTCGACGACAGATATATCCATTTTTTTCCTTTTCAGCGTCGGATTGAGAGGTCTTGGTCACTAGGAGGCTCTACTACCTAAGGCCTCTTGATCCTCGTCTCTTAGGGGTTGCTTGATACTTTATTTTGGACGATTTGGTCTAACAAATCGTAAATCGAAATTTTCTGAAAGGGGATTATGTTATTAGTTTCTAGGCAACATTGGGAGAGAGAAAGGAGCAACTGAAGATGAAAGGGGAAAGAACGTGCAATCCGTGTGTTGCCTACGTAAGTCACTTATAACTACACGACTCTCCTTTATTTCTCTAAGCTTCTTCTAGGAAACCAATGAGTGTCGAGGAAAATTATAAACGTGTGACTCCCCAGTTATGCGGTTTTTTCATGGGTCGATTTGGTCAAGAAATGACAAGGATTTCCACTCTCCGAAATCAAAGAAAATGAGAGGGGCTTCTCGTCGTTTACGCGAAGGAGGACAAGTTCAAAACATGTGTATGCGTTCAGGACACATCTTGTATAGGATGGGCCACCTACTTGCGTCCATGTAGGGGTCTAATGCTCTTCTGCGTCAACTTAGGTCTAGGATCTACGATTGGGCTCAGGTCTTGCCTTCGTCGATTGCATCCATGCTCGAACCTTGACCGCACCTTGAGATTCGGCATGTGTTCTACGCATGGGTTCAAGTCCCTCAAACCCTGGTTCCCTCTGCACCCTATACCTCTGAGCAACCCGCTTCGGCGTTGCCGAAGGGTTCAGTGACTCGCCTCCGATTTTTCGGCTGACTCCGACCTTTTTTTTAAATACATATAAAAACAAATAAATTAACATTAATAATAGATAAATTCATCATATTCATCAACTTAGTTTTTTTAAACTTTGAGTTTTATTTAAAATATAGTCCAAAATTAATTATTTTTGAAATTTAATGGATACGAAAATGTTTCCAAAACAATTATTTGCAATGAACTATTTTATTATATGAATTTTAGTAAAATTATTTATTAGCTGGAATATTTTTAAATAAATTAAAAGAGTAAAATTTGAGTGTCTACAATTATTATATTTTTATTATTATTTTTGTTTAAATAATATAAATTAACTCACGTTTTAATAATTTATAGAATTTGTTTGATATTGATTTTTTACTTTAGTTTAGAAAATCTTCTATCTATAAAAATTTGGAGTTTTAATTAGTTTAATCATTAAAATTAAAATGTGTTTTTACTTAAAATTTAAATTTAATAAAAAAAATAATATATTTTAATTAATTAATGAGTGCTATTTTGATTTGAAAAATAGTAAAAGGGAGAATTTATAAAAAGAAAAAAAAGTTTAAAAAATAAATATATAAAACAAGCTTTAATTATTTAAATTAAAGGGAGAGGCCCAAGACAATATATAAAATAAATGGGCTTGTTTATGTAATTTATAACACCTAGGGTTTTTCTGTGCGCGTATCTTCTCCTTCCGTCGGACAGTTGATGCTTACAATAGGATGCCCAACAACGGCAGATGTCTTCTCTCTTTCTTTCCGTCTAAGAAATCTTCATCTTTGCGTTAGATCTCTTGACATACGATACGATAGAAGGATTGCGTTAGAATTGAATTGATGAATTCTTATGAGAAGATTTCTTCTGGTTGTCCAATACTATATCTAGGCATTTAACTAATCTGAATCAAATGAGTATGAATGAAACTCTGAATCAGTCATTTTGGTTAATACTGTTCAAATTCTAGTTACCTTTTGGAAAATGTATTTTGAAGGAAAAAGTATTTTAGTGAGAGAAATGGATCCAAGCTACATCGGAATGACGATGCCACACATCTGCGAAGAGCAGAGTCCTTTGGTTCGTCTCTGCATCGAGGCGGCTACGGAAGCAAAGACGCCATTGACGCTTGGAAGATGCAGCGTCGAACACTCGAACGCATGCCTTCTCAGCTCATCGACATTCTTCTGCACCGTCTCCTCCATCGGCGGATCCTCTATCCTTCACTTCTCGAGTAAGTTCTTCCTTCTTCTTCTTCTACCTTCATTTACGATTCTTCCTTAATTTTATCGTTCGAATTGCTGCTATAGATTTTGTAGCTCGAATTTCGTGTTTACTTGAGTTTCAAGTATCGATCCTTTGTTTGCCGAGATACATTTGAAGCCAGTCTGTCTACGATTTTCCGTATGCTACATTAATCCTCTCCTATATACTGAAATGAAGATCGATTAGGTTCCTCCTAGTTTGTAGAGTTATCTTCTTTTGTAATTGTAGTTCAAATTTCGTGTGATTTGATTTGTTCTTTGTTGTATGAGTTACAATTTTCAAGTTGAAATGAAGAATGCTATTATACGTAAATTCAACCTTCATTACATATTCATATGTTTGATCCTCTCCTATATACTTACTAGAATGAAGATCGATTAGGTTCCTCCTATTTTTAACTCTATTTACTTTCCTAGCTGTCTTTGTAGAGTTATCTTCTTATGTAATTGTTGTTCAAATTTCGTGTGATTTGATTTTTTCTTTATTGTATGAGCTACAATTTTCAAGTTGAATATTCACATGTTTGATCCGCTCATGTATGGTGAAATGAAGAATGATATTATACGTAAATTCAACCTTCATTGCATATTCATATGTTTTACCCTCTCGTATAATACTGATATGAAGATCGATTAGGTTCCTCCTATATTTAACTCTATTTACTATTCATGTGTTTGTAGAGTAATCTTCTCTTGTAACTGTAGTTCGAATTTCGTGTGATTTGTTCTTTGTTGTATGAGCTACAATTTTCAAGTTGAATATTCACATGTTTGATCCGCTCCTATATGGTGAAAAGAAGAATGATTTTATACGTAAATTTAATCTTCATTGCATTATTGGATTTATGAGTGGTGATATCCTATAAAATTGATGTAATGGATGTTTTATGGATAAATAATTCAGCAAGATTCTGCAGCTAATACTTGTAATATTTATATCTGTTAACATGTTTCTACTTTCTATATATTTAGACAATGTTAGTCTGTTTAGTAACTTTGTGACTTATTGATGACTTAATTGAGGTGTAATGATTTCTCTTTTGCTGGTTGGTGTTTATTTACCATACAAGGATGATGAGCATGCTCTTTATTTAATACTCCATTGCTCATTTGTGTCCAACTTTAAGGAATTTTTATGGAACACTATTAAGACAGAATTGGAGTATATACCCTACAGGCATAATATTGTGTTGTTAGTAACGTGTAAATAGTTTGTTTAGAATTAGTTTTCTATTATTCTTTTTGTAACTAATTTATTTGGTAAGTATATATATAAGTTTCATCTCCTTCATAAAATAAGTTAAAGTTTTTATATCATTCTTTTCATTACATATTTTTTCTATTAACCTAATATTTAGATAGTATGAGAGTTAGGAAAGAAGGGAGATGAATTTCTACTTCTTCACAATTTTGATCATATTGGTACTAGCTTGATGTCAAATTTCCTCAGCTGTAGTTAGCGGTGAAGATTGCGTGCTAAATGAAGGACCTATTGAAATTGAGCAATGGAATCATGTGATTGTATGGTAAGATCTTGGATTTTTAACTCAAATTGAAATAAATTTATGAGTCCTTCATCTACATCACATCAGTTAGGTAGCTTTGGATTGAGTTTCCTATGCAATATGGAATTTATTTCTCCAAACAAAAAAAATTATAGGATTAGTTGAATTGCCTTTCAATTACCTATATTTGTACATGTGATGTATTAAAGTGAACTATGAATAAATTGTCCACTAATAAATTGATTCAATTTTTAATGGGATTGAATGAGATGTATATACATATTAGGAAATAAATTCTGAAATTGGATCTGTGTTCCTTAATGTATATTTGTACATTTGGCGCATAAAAGGAACTTTGGATAAATTGATTCAATTTCTGATGGGATTGAATGAGATGTATATACATGTTAGAATACAAATTCTGAAATTGGATACGTGTTGTTTGATGCATATTTGTACATGTGACGCATCAAAAGAAACTTTGGATAAATTGATTCAATTTCTGATGGGATTGAATGAGATGTATATACATTACGAATTTTGAAATTGGATCCATTGCAAGATGTATATTTGTAATGTGAAAAATAAAATGGAACTTTGGATAATTTTTTCATTGATAAATTGATACAATTTTTGATGGGATTGAATGAGTATATATATGTTCGGTGACAAAGTTTGAAATTGGATTTGTTGCCAAATGTATATTTGTACATGTTATGCATCAAAAAGAACTTTGGATAAATTGTCCACTGATAAATTGATTCAATTTTTGATGGAATTGAATGAGATGTATATAATTGTTAGGAAACAAATTCTGAAATTGAATTTGTGTTGACTAATGTATATTTGTACATGTGATGCATCAAAGAGAACTTTGGATAAATTATCCACTATTAAATTGATTCAATTTTTGATGGGATTGAATGAGATATATATACATGGTATGAGACAAATTCTGAAATTAGATCTGAGTTGCCTGATGTATATTTGTAAATTTGACGCATCAGAGATAACTTTAGATAAATTGATCAAATTTCTGATAAAATTGAATGAGATTATATACATGTTAGGAGACAACTTTTGAAATTTATTTGTTGCCAGATGTATATTTTTAATGTGACGCATCAAAGAGATCTCTTCACATACGATAAAAGACTTTCGTTTTTTGTTACTTCATTTTTATCTAGATTCGTTTCTTCTGCACTTTACAAGTTTTTCAGGCTGGCTATAATGACTAAAGTTATACCATCAAACTATGAAAACTGTTTTTTATTAATTCATAACTAATATCTTTGAGCCATTCAATTTTGAAACATCTCTTATTTTGGTTTTCTTAATCTCTTAATTTCCGTTTGTTTGACGTCTTCTTATAATAGTAAGGCAACAAATTAGAGTCTCTGGAGCACTAATCTTCGTAGTGTTTACAGCGCTGTACGTTGCCGATATCGATCTAGGAACTGAGATTCTGGTTTTTGGCGTTCTACCTTGATGCCAATGCATTCAGAAGTTCTTATTTTGATTTTTGGTTTTAGATAAATTTCTTTTATTGTAATCCACGATTGATATGATCCGGTTGATATGATCTTGATAGGCAATGTAATTAGAGTCACTGATGCATCTTTCTTGATAGTGTAATCGGTGCTATATGTTGCCGATATTGATTTAGGAATCAAGATTCTGGCATTTGGCATTTTTTTCTGTAGCGCCATTGTATTCAGATTTCTGATGTTCCTATATGATTTATGTACTCCCTCATGGTATTACTAGATTTTAGAGATTTCTATTGTATTTGCTGTTTTGCATTTAATCTTTTATTTTCCAGCACCTTAATGGTGATAATTATTAACAATCGAATTGATAATGCCCATCAAGAGTTATATATGAATTCAATGTTTAGTCTAATGTGTCTTTGAGTTGGCTTCTCAATACTTATGAGAACTTCAAGAGATTTTGTGTGAATGTTTATATTCAGTTTTCTTTTATTTGTCCATTTTGATTAAATATAATTAAATATTATCTAATTATTTAACTAATTTGAATCAAATAAGTATGAATGAAGCTCTGAATTAGTTAATTCGGTTAATACTGCTCAAACATGAATTACCTTTGGAATAAAGGTATTTTAGTACACAGTTGCAAACTCAAAATAGAGTTCCAACAACTCTCAGCAGTAGCATTATTTTTTGATGAAGTGCCTTGTATAATTTATTTTCTATAACAAATTGAGGTGTAATAATTTCACTTTTGATTTTTTTTTCTTAGATTCGTTACTTCTGCATTTTGTAAGTTTTTAGACAGGCTATGATGTCTAAAGTTATACCATCAAACTAGGAAGAAGACTCAATGTTGTTGAGTTCTTTGATTAATTCATAACTAATATCTCTGAGCCTTTCAATTTTCCAACATCTCTTATTTTCCCGTTCTTATAATTCTAAGGCAAAAATTAGAGTATCTGAAGCACTAATATTTCATAGTGTTTATAGCGCTGTACGTTGCAGATAACGATCTAAGAACTGATATTCTGGTTTTCGGTGTTCTACCTTGACGCCAATGCATTCAAAAGTTCTTATATTGATAAATTTATTATACTGTAGTAATCCACGATTGATTGATTGATCCGATCCGGCATTGTTATTAGAGTGGCATTGTTATTAGAGTCACTGATGCATCTTTCTCTATAGTGTAATCAGTGCTATACTTTGTCCACATTGATTTAGGAATCAAGATTCTGGCTTTCGGCGTTTCTTTTATAACGCTATTGTATTCAGATTTCTGATGTTCCTATATGATTTTGGTGTTCCCTCACGGTATTGCTAGATTTTAGAGATTTCCAATGTATTTGCTGTTTTTCATTCTATCTTTTCTAGCACTTAATGTAAATGATCATTAATAATTGATTTGAAGATGCATCATCAGTTAGAATAATTCCCATCAAGAGTTATATACCAATTCAATGTTTAGTCTAATGAGTCTTTCAAATGGCTTCTCCATAGTGTTTATAATTGTGTGATTATTGTTTATATTCAGATTTTTGTTGTGAATATGCTAAGTTTTCTTCTGGTTGTCCAATACTATCCAGGCATTTAACTAATTTGAATCAAATAAGTAGGAATGAAACTCTGAATCAGTCATTTCGGTTAATATTGTTCAAATTCTAATTACCTTTGGAAAAGGTATTTTAGTTCACATTTGTATATTCAAAATGGGGTTTCAACAACTCTCATCAGTAGCATTATTTCTTTGATGAAGTGCATTGTATAATTTATTTTCTATAACAAATTGAGGTGTAATGATTTCTTCTTTGCTAGTTGGTGTTAATTTACCATACAAGGATGATGAACATGCTCTTTATTTAATTGAAGTATATACCCTGTGGGCATAATGTTGTTAGTAATGTGTAAATAATTTGTTTAGAGTTAGTTTTCTATTATTCTTTTTGTAAATAATAATTTGGTAAGTGTATGAGAGTTAAAGTTTATATCTTTCTTTTCATTACATATTTTTCTATTAATTTAATATTTAGATGGTATGAGAGTTAGGAGAAAAGGGAGATGAATTTCTACTTCTTCACAATTCTGATCATCTTGGTACTAACTTGATGTCAAATTTCCACAGCTGTAGCTAAGTGGTGAAGATTGCGATTGATACTAAAATAAGCTATATGAAGTCACTATTGGAATTGAGCAGTGGAATCATGTGATTGTATGGTAAGATCTTGGATTTTTAACTGAATTTCGAAATAAATTTATGAGTCCTTCATCTACACCACATCAGTTAGGTAGCTTTGGATAGATTTTTCCTATGCGATATGGAATCCTTTCAATTACCTTGATTTGTACATGTGATGCATTAAAGGGAACTATGAATAAATTATCCATTGATAAATTGATTCATATTTTAATGGAATTGAATGTATACATATTAGGAAACAAATTCTAAAATTTGATATGTGTTCCTTGTTGTATATTTGTACATTTGACGAATCTAAAGGAACTTTGGATAAATTGATTCAATTTCTGATTGGATTGAATGAGATGTATATACATGTTAGGATACAAATTTTGAAATTGGATCTGTGTTACTTGATGTATATTTGTACATGTGACGCATCAAAGGGAACTTTAGATAAATTGAATCAATTTTTGATGGGGTTGAATGAGATGTATATACATGTTAGGATTCAAATTTTGAAATTGGATCCATTGCAAGATGTATATTTGTAATGTGACACATCAAAGAGAACTCTGGATAAAATTTTCATTGATAAACAGATACAATTTTTGATGGGATTGAATGAGTATATACATGTTAGGTGACAAAGTCTGAAATTGGATCTGTTGCCAAATGTATAGTTGTACATATTATGCATCAAATGGAACTTTGGATAAATTGTCCACTGATAAATTGATTCAATTTTTGATGGGATTGAATGAGATGAATATAAAATTTAGTAAACAAATTCTGAAATTGGATTTGTGCTGTCTAATGTATATTTTGTACATGTGACGCATCAAAAAGAATTTGGATAAACTATTCACTATTAAATTGATTCAATTTTTGATGGGATTGAATATGATGTATATACGTTGTCTGATGTATATTTGTATATGTGACGCATCAGAGAGAACTTTGGATAAATTGATCCAATTTCTGATGAAATTGAATGAGATTATATAAATGTTAGGAGACAATTATTGAAATTTGATTTGTTACCAAATGTATATTTTTAATGTGACGCATGAAAGATATCTCTTCACATACAATAGAAGAATTTCGTTTTTTGTTACTTCATTTTTAACTAGATTCGTTTTATCTGCACTTTACAAGTTTTTCAGACAAGCTATGATGATTAAAGTTATACCATCAAACTATGAAGACTGTTTTTTTATTAATTAATAACTAATATCTTTGAACCTTTCAATTTTGAAACATCTCTTATTTTGATTTTCTTAATCTCTTAATTTTTGTTTGACGTCTTCTTGTAATTGTAAGGCAACAAATTAGAGTCTCTGAAGCACTAAGTTTCGTAGTGTTTACAGCACTGTACGTTGTTGTTATCGATCTAAGAACTGAGATTCTGGCTTTTGGTGTACCTTGATGCCAATGCATTCAGAAGTTCTTATATTGATTTTTGTTTAGATAAATTTATTATATTGTAATCCACAATTGATACGATTCGATTGATATGATCTTGATAGGCAATTTAATTAGAGTCGCATCTTTCTTGATAGTGTAATCAGTGCTATATGTTGCTGGCATTGATTTAGGAATCAAGATTCTGGCATTTAGCATTTTTCTTTCTTTTTGTAGCACCATTGTATTCAGATTTCTGATGTTCCTATATGTGATTTAGGCACTCCCTCATGGTATTACTAGATTTCAGAGATTTCCATTGTATTTGTTGTCTTGTATTTTATCTTTTATTTTCTAGCACCTTAATGGTGATGATCATTAACAATCGATGATGTCCATCAAGAGTTATATATCAAGAGTTATATACAAATTCAATGTTTAGTTTAATGTGTCTTTGAAATGGCTTCTACTCCTGAGAACTTGAGAAGATTTTGTGTGATTGTTTATATTCAGATTTCTTCTATTTATCCATTTTGATTAAATTTATTCAAACACTATTTAATCATTTAACTAATTTGAATCAAATTAGTCATTTCGGTTAATACTGTTCAAACATGAATTACCTTTGGAACAAAGGTATTTTAGTACACAGTTGCATATTCAAAATAGGGTTTCAACAACTCATAGAAGTGACATTATTTCTTTGATGAAGTGTCTTGTATAATTTATTTTCTATAACAAATTGAGGTGTAATGATTTCACTTTTGTTGGTTAGTGTTATATTTACCATATGAGCGTGCTCTTTATTTAATACTCCATTGCTCATTTGTGTCCAACTTTTAGCAATTTATATGGAACACTATTACGAAAGACTTGAAATATATACCTTATAATGTGATTATTTTCCTACCGTCTTAATGTTATTAGTAATGTCTAAATAGTTTATTTAGAATTAGTTTTTTATTATTCTTTTTGTAATTAATTGTCGTGCAAGTGTATATAAATAAGTTTCATCCCCTTCATAATGTAAGTTAAGAATCCTCGATTAACTTAATATTTAGATGGTATCAGTGCTAGGAGAAAAGGAAAAAAAAGCTTGTGAAAATGAGTGATGTACAGAAAGTGATCAACTTTATTGTTCATGTAATATGTCGTTGGATGTCTATTTTCCAAAACAAAATAATAATTCTGGGATGAGTTGTACTGTTTAGTGACCTATATTTGTAGGTGTGATGAATTAAGGGGAACTTTGGATAAATTGTCCTCCGATAAATTGATCCAATTTTCGATAGGATTGAATGTTGTGAGAAAAATTCTATAATTGGATTTGTTGTCATATGTATATTTGTACATGTTATGCATCAAATGGAACTTGTGATAAATTGTCCACTAATATATTAATTCAATTTCTGATGGGATTTAATGAGATGTATATATAGGTTATGAGATAAATTCTAAAATTGGATCGGTTGCTTGACATCAACAAAGCCTATTACATGTTACTTGTTAACGGAATAATTCCACAATGGTTAATATGATTGAATTTGATAATAGTTTTATAAATTTGACAATAATGATTAAGGAGACATTCAACAAATTCACTAATTCAGTAAAGAAGGAAAGAATGATAAAGGCAAAATGTTATTGGATGATTCAAATTCTTGGGATTTCTAGATTGGTATGATTTCTCTTACTATGTTGATTTAACATGAGATTGTGAATGCACATAAAGGAAATTAAGTTAACTTTGCTCATTGTCATGGATATGCATGTGTGAATTCATTATTATATGTTTTTTCAATAAACGATTATATGAGATATAATTCATGGATTATAGATAACAAGAGAGCTAGTGGACATGTATGTTGTAATCTAAAAATGATAATTTTTTTAAAATTGTGAAACAAATGGGCTTAGTGATAATCCATCCACAATTGAACTTAACATATATTCTATACATACTAGATTTCAAATATTACCTAATATCGGTTTCCAAATTGGTTAAGGATTCTCACTTGTTAGTAACCTTCTTCATAAATAAATGTCTATTGTAGGATCTTTAAAAGAAAGACACATTGACGGTTGGAAAATGAGGGAAATTTCTATGTTTTAGGTTATTTTAGTTTCAATAACCAAAAGGATAACTCATGCATCCATGATAGAGTTTATTCTTGTAATAGTTTGAATTCTAATGCAAATGATATTGTTGAAATTTGGCATAAATGTCTTGGTAATCCTTTTGTTGATGTGAATTATTTTTCATTCATTTCAAAATTTCCAACTGAGCATCTAGTTAAAAATATTCAGATGCAAAATCTGTCCAAAAGCTAAACAACATAAGATCAATATTCCATTGAGTCAAAACAAATCTGTTTTAGATCAAATTTTAACAAATCTGATTTCTTTTTCCAGTTTATACATTTTGATATTTGAGGGCCTTATTGTGAACCTTGTTTCACAAATATCTCGTTTATGCTTACAATAGTAGATGACTAAAAATAAATCAAAAGACATGTGTATATACTCCAACCACAAGCATTTGCTTCAGGTTGTTCGAGCTTTGATGTTTAATCTAAACTGCCATCTAAATTATGACTATTCTCAATTCTTATTACCACAGTTCTTATAAACAGATTGCCCACTGTGATTCTTAAGTGAAAAACACAATTTTACATTTTTTATGGACATGAACTAGATTATTCAAGTTTTTGGTTGCTTATGCTATGTTCAGAATACTCACATACATAAATCTAAATTTGATTCGAGTGCCTCAAAATGATTTTTTTTAGGATATAATGATGGACAAAAGAGATATAAAACATACTATCATGATTCTGGAAAAATAATTATCAGTAGAGATCCTCACATTTTTTTTGGGAAAACGGTTAAACCATTTCATTAAAATCCAAAAAGTGGGAGGGTCAAGAATCAATATTAGACAAACTCGGCGTGGACCTTGGTCGGATGACTGAAGTTATTTATCGCTGACATTCAGTCATGAATCAGGTTAGGACTTGGTTTTCTAGATCAAAAATCAGGCAAGAAAACTCAATCGCGAAAGGGGTTAGTGGGTGGGTTTTCTCGGTCAAAATAGATAAACAACAAGGAAGCCACCTCAGATTAGAAATCAACCTAGGATCTATGTGTTTCAGTTGAAAATCATACTAGAAACCTCGGTCATGAAGGGGCTAAAGCTTAGGCTTCCTTAATAAAAAATTAGACAAACAACAAGGAATCCACCTCGATTAGAAATCAAGCTAGGATCTGGGTATTTCAGTCGAAAATCATACTAGAAATCTCGGTCATGAAGGGGAATAAAGCCTAGGCTTCCTTGGTTAGAAACTAGACCAACACTAAGGGAGAACCCATGGTCAGAATACATGATTGGACTAGGTTCCTTGATGTGAAACTAGGCCGGGCTAGCCTCTTCGATCAAAAATAGGCTAAGAGCTCCTGGGTCCTGGGAGGTTTCTCGATTGGATTGCAGCAGTGTTCACCATCAAAACTCAAAATCGAATGTTTTTTTATTTTATAACCTCAAAAATATCTACAACTGACTGCCAACAACTAAAACAACAAATAAATCAAACTATAAAAAATATAAGAAACCAAGAACAACTGAAAATACGGATGGAGGTTGAAGATGAACTGCATGTTTCTACACTCCCTTGCAAGATTATCATCCTCTTAGAGGCGTTTAGAACATAATCAGACCGGTTGGAATAAACTCAAACCGTCTAGAGACCCTTAATCAAAGAGAAAATCAAAAGAGCCAAAATATGGGATTTAAGCGTTTCAGATTAATCTTTCTTACTTGGTAAGACAACTCACCATGTATGTTTAGAAGTAAGTGTAATATCAATAGTAGAAGAAACTCTTGCAATTAACTTGTATATAAATTTTAGAAATTTTATTTATTAGTATGGGATAATTTTAACAGGCTTTAAAGCTAAGTAAATAATTGATTCATTCATTTCAAATAAGGATCTTTGATTATAAATTTTTTAGATGTATTCAAAGTTGTTAAAATTTATAAAATAAGTTTTTTTTAATAAATACATTGCTTCCGGGTATCAGTCCATTTGGGGCCGGATATTTCGAGCCACCTAGGTACCAGTTTTTACGAAGGAATTCGGGTCGTTCCGGTCTGGGTTATCCAATACCTGAAAACTTGACTTTCCTAATTCCACCTAGTAGCAGGATTCTTTTATGGATAAAGGGCTAACTATGGAGAATTTTTGACTTCTTCTGCGTCAGCAGTAGAATTCATTTTTGAAATTTATATGGAGCATACAGGTGGACATGTTTGAAGAGTTTCACTAGATTAGGAGACTGCTTCTTTGTGATAGTTTATTATTAACATCTATCTATGTAGGAGACATGTTGATTGAGATCTCAATAGTTCTTGGGGTTGCTTTTCTAAAATGGTCATTATGACTCAAGTGTTTGCTATTCAAGACTTTGAGAAACCTAATGATCTGCATAATAATTTAAAATTCTATATATATCATGCAAAACTTATGAGCATAATAATAATTTTTCAATGAGAGGAAACCCATGATCCAAACAAATTTCAGTTGATTCCTTAAAAGACTTGATACAACAAGCCCCCATGCTCAAAAGTATCATCAAACTAATACTACTTGATAAACCAATCAGTTTCATTTCCAAATCCAAATCTACATTTACTTCTTCTTGGTTTTCATTTTGCTTTGGAGCTTCTTCAGTATGGATTCAAACTCCTCATCAATAGGTTCTGATTCCACTTTGCTCCCACCACCACCATATTTTGCAAACAAAGAATCAGACTTACCTTTCCTCTCATTCTTTTTATGAGTTATCATAGAATATGAATGTTGGTGAATCTGAAGTACATGGATAATAAATCAATTTCTGAGCATTTGAATGAATTTTAAAATATTTGAATCAGCCGAGTAGTATGAAGATAAACTTTGATTAAGGTGCATGTTGGGAAATCCTAACAAAACACAAAAAAAACAACCGAAAGAACACACTAAAAGAATTTGATTATGGAGTTTGGCCAAAATGTTGCCTACGTCTCCGAGCACTAAGGATATCAATTAATAAGGAGAAGAGATACAAATATTTGGTGCAATAAATCAAAGAGGGAAGAATTTCTTTTACACACTAAGAAATTTCCCCAACTCCCATCATCTTACGATGTGAGATTTATTTCATCTCCAACTCTTTACCCAATTGAGCATTTAATTTGTCAATTTCATATTGGCTCTTTGATGCTATCAACATATCATCAACGTACAAGAATAAATAAATATAACACTCATCTTGCAGTTTGCGCAAATACACACATGAACTAAATCTGTTTCTTGTGTACTTGTGCTCAATCATAAAATTGTCAAGTCACTTGTACCATTGTCTAGACGATTGCTTTAACATGTACAATGATCTGTTCAACTTGCAAACCCAATTTTCTTTATCAGCAACTTTGAATCCATCTGGTTGATGAATGTAGATTTCCTCGTTCAAATGACCGTGTATGTCTACGATCTTCAAATCTGGTTGAACTAGCTCTAAATTCATCTACGCTACCAAGGCCAACAAAATTCTAATGGAAGAGTGTTTAACAACATGAGAAAGTGCCTCATTATAATCAACTTCTTCCTTCTGAGCGTAGTCTTTAGTTACCAATTTTATCTTGTAGCAAACATCAAAATTTTCGGAAAATCCTTCTTTCTTAGCAAAGATACATTTACCACCAATAGTCTTCTTCCCTTTTCGTATATGCGTCAACTTGCATGTCTCATTATTCTGAAGAAATTGCATCTCATCTTCCATAACACTTCTCATTTTTCTATTTTTAGTACTTCGACTGACATCTGAAAAAGTGGATGAAACATCATCTATGACTAGAAGTGCATAGGCTGCCATGTCAACAAACCGACCTAGTTTTTGAATAACTCGTTTTGGCTTATTCACAACAATTGATTCACGTTATTCTGAAGGTTCTTGGGTCAGAACCTCTTCCTCATTTAACTCTTCGTCTGTCGTCAGAGAGTCACTTATAGTTGGGCTTATCTTTATCTCCTCAAACTTCACCTGTTGCGGAGTACAATCAATATTGTCTGGTGTTACCTTATTCAACATTGAATAATAATCAAAAGTAACATCTCTACTGATAATGGTTTTCTTTGCATCCAAACACCAGAGTCGATATTTTTTAACTCCAGTAGTAAATCCCATAAAAAGAGTCTTCTTTCCTCGTGGATCCAAATTTGATTCAACACCATGATAATATACTTTAAAACCAAAAATATGTCAAAAAATTATAATGAGTTGCAGGTTTTCAGACCATACCTCTAATGGAGTTTTGCCACCAAGTGCATATGATGGTAGGCGATTTACCAAATGTTGAGCGTATGACACAACTTCTGCCTTAAATTTCCTGTCTAACCCAACATTATACAACATACATCGAACTTTCTCCACCAATGTCCCGTTCATACGTTCCGATACTTCATTCTGTTGTGGTATTTTTCTGATTGTGAAGTGTCAAACTATGTCACACTCTTGGCATAACTTCTAGAATGGATCATTCTTGTATTCTCCACCGTTATCAGTCCGGAGAATTTTGATTTTTCTTCCTATCTCGTCTTCAACTTGAGTTTTCCATTTAAAAAAATCTCAAACACTTCACCTTTATTCTTCATATTAAACACTCATACTCTTCTAGAAAAATCATCAATAAAAGTAACAAAATAATTTCTACCTCCAAGAAAAGGAGTTTTGATAGGTCCCCAGACATCTAAGTGCACATAATTCAAAATACCCTTGGTGTTATAGATAACAATGTCAAATTTTACTCGCCTTTGTTTTCTTAGAATACAATGTTCACAAAAATCTAATTTACAAACTTTTGTACCTTTTAATAATCCTTGCTTGACAAGAGTTTGCATAGATTTCTCACCAACATGCCCCAATCGCATATGCCATAGCTTTGTTGTCTCTAATTCGTTACTGCTCCCAGAAGTTGATACACATGTTGTTCCATTAACTGTATTACCTTGATAGTAATACAAATTATTACTTTCTTGATAGTTTTCAACATCACTAATGCTCCAGAGATTACCTTAAGAATTCCATTTTCTAATTTCACCTGTAGGCCTTTTGACTCTAAGGCCCTTAAAGGAAATGAGATTCTTTTTCATATTCGGTATGTACCAAAAATCTCTAATAATTCTGGTGGATCCGTCATCATTTCTCAGCTTGATTTAACCTATCCCTTTTATTTTACATGTATCATCATCTCTGTTAGGATCTAGGTCGCCGCTGGTGAACCGGGGGTTGGACCAGTTAGCTGTTCACACTCGAAGGGTGGTGGTTAATCTGGTTAGAGATTAACACCGGGGTTTCAATACTACACAACCTGTCACAAACCCTTGAACTAGGTTCAAGCGCGGAAGAGGTTTGCTTTCAGGTTGAAGCGGCACGCTTGTATGATAGGCACAGTCGGTTTCGGATGATGGAGATTTGGAAATGGTGGGTCGGTTTCGGTAATCTGTATATTCGGTATAGTTAGTATAAAGTCGGTTTGGAGCGGTGTGGTTAAGTTAGTCGGTTAGATAATGAAGCCGGCAGAAAGTAAGTAACAAGACGGATTTTATGGATGTTCGGAGATAAAACTCATACGTCACCCCTTCCTCTCGAAACCGCGAGAAGGATATTCACTACGGAATACAAGTACAGGCCGATCGAGACTTATTTCCTGCTCGATAACACTCTTACAATTTACACCGAAATTGTAAAAACACACTTTAACTTTCAACACTTAGGCTTTCTAAAACAGCACACTCTTATCACTTGTAGTAAATGCTCTTAGCGCTATCTCAATATCACACTGTTGTCTCTTAATGTCCCGCATTTACTCTTCTGCAACTGCCTCCTTTTATAGGTGAAATATGCCAACGGTCATATTTCACTTCCTTGAATCTGATTGGCTGAGCAGAGGTGCAGTGATTCAGTGTTTCAGAGGTTCAGACCTGCGGTCGTTTCCTCAGACCTGATGGTCAACCTCAGACCTGGTATTCTGTCTCAGACCTGCTGGTCTGTTCTTCCGGTTTGTAAGACAAACCTACCGGGTTTGTCTTTTACTTGATATAGGCACTGTCTGTTTGGACAGTTGTCTGTACTTGGAAGATTTCCTTTCTGGCTTATCCCGAAGTAGAAGGATCCGGTAGTACTGTTTTCTGCAGCCTACAGTCTTTCCTCAGACTTGCATGGATATGGAAGTATTCAGTCTGTTCCTTTGGTATCATTCTCAACAGATACCCAAATTGTCTTCTTGTACTGGTCGGTCATTTGACTTGGCCGAATGTCTTTTGGTAGTGATGTAACCGGACTTCTTCCGGTTATTCTTGTCTTGTGAATGATCGGCTATTTGATGATTCCGGTTTTGAGCTTTGGCCGATCCTTTCTTTGTGCGGTCACGTTCCGAATACTCTTGATCGGTTTTGTAGCTTGACCGGTTTGGTTTCTTTAGTCGGTTCTCTTGTTCATCCGGTCCGGTTCCTTGTTCCTGCATGGAAAGTTTATTTAAGTTAGGTTTATTTGAACCGGTCTTATTTTATCTAACAATTTCTCCCTTTTTGATTATTTTATTTAAAATTATCAAAATCATGTAAGTTTGCAACCGTAGGCCGGTTGTTTTGTTTGGCCGGATTTTTGAAACTGACTTGGGAGAATTTTTCGAAAAATGTTTGAAAATTTGTTTTTTGGAAGAGTCTTTATAAGAGTCTTTATCTTTTATCCTATCAATTTCTCCCTTTTTGATTATTTTATTTAAAATTATCAAAATCATGTAAGTTTGCAACCGTAGGCCGGTTGTTTTGTTTGGCCGGATTTTTGAAACTGACTTGGGAGAATTTTTCGAAAAATGTTTGAAATTTTTTTTTTTTGAAGAGTCTTTATAAGAGTCTTTATCTTTTATCTTATCAATTTCTCCCTTTTTGATTATTTTATTTAAAATTATCAAAACTAAGTAGAAATGCAAAAGATTGCCGGTTTCAAAAAGTAACTTTATATATATAGGTAACCGAAAGAGACAAAATATATATAAAAGTACTAAGGCAATAAGAGGAAATGTAGTCCCTATTCAGAGTCCGTGAGTTCATATATGCTCTTCTTCTTCGGTTGCTGTCGACCAGTCGGTTCGGAAGGTCGTCGTCTTGTAGACCGAGACCGCAGTTGTGCTTCGACTTCATCTTCGATTTGGTCGTCCTGCTCCGATGTACTTGGGATGACCGGTTCAGAAACCTCTCTGAGCAGCTCGGCAATCTGAACTTTCTTAACGGCCTCCTTTTTAGGAGCTTCCCTCTTCCGCTTTTTCGGCGCTGAGGTGGAGGCGGCCGCCTTCTTCTTCTCGTTTTCCTTTGCATAGCCTTCCAGCCTCCTTGTCTCCCTTTCCAACCGTTCAGCATCCTCTGCTGCTAGAGCGGCCACTTTTTCGGTAAACCCTGGGAATATGTCCTCTCCTCTTTTAATTCGCGCGGCTTCCACTTCCGCTTCGGTCAGCTGAGCTGGGCGCGGTGCCTCTTTATCTTTTCCTGCCTCGGCATCCAGCGCATCCTGGACCCTCTTAGCTACTTGAGCATCAGCCGCTACAGCCGCGGCGTCCGCGTCCACCTTAGCCTTTAGAATTTCGGCCATTTGTTCGGAGAGCGCCTTCACTTCGGCCACGAGACTCTCGTTTGTCTTCTCGAGTTCGGAGACTCGGTTAAGTGTCGTGTCGACCCGTTCGAAGTCTTTCTTTAAATCGGAGGTCACATCCTCTAGAATTGCGGTTCGCTGAGCCCATTTATCGCGCTCACCGGCCTCTTCCCACAGTCCGTTGCCGAGTTCTGAGAGTCGTTCTTGATGTTTTTCCAGAAGCAGCCTTGTCACGTCGGTGAACTTCAGGGCCGAATCAACTATTCTGTTGGATCTATCCTTGAATGGTTGAAGCTCGGACACGTTGTGTTCTTGTATGCGGTCATCGATCCGTTCTGATATGGATGCTTCAAGCTTTTGAAGTCGGTCCTCAACCCATTCTTTAGCAGCCCATTCTTTAGTAAGGTCTGAAGCGGTGACTTCCGGTGGTGGGGGAGGTGATTGCTCCGTGAGATTTGGATCGGCTCTGTCACTGGATTCTAATGGTGCCGCATCCTCCCTTGGAGGTTCTAATAGTGCCGTATCCTCCCTTGGAGGTTCTAATGGTGCCGTATCCTCCCTTGGAGGTGTTGGACAGTCGACCGGAAACCTTTCGATCACGGGAGTGGTATAGACCGGTACTTTCATTCGGCTGCATATGGCTTCCAACCGCTCGACTTCTTGAATTAGTTCCCCTTTGGCTTTTTCAAGCCTTTCTAACACCCGCGGCGCTACGGTGTCCACCGATTCCATCTTGTTGAGCTCTTCCTTAATTTTCCGGATTTTTGTCTTTAGTTTCCGAAGTTGAACCTTCGGTAACAAGAGACAGGTTCGGTGTTGTACTTCTTGGAGTGTGTTGGAGTTCGTAAGGTTCATCATCAGGTCCTCCACTTCCTCCAGTCTGTTCATGCATTCCTCATCTGTGTGGTCCGGTAGTAGTTGTCTATACGGTGTATCAAACTGGTGCTCGTGCCACTCCAGGTATAGTTCTTCAACCAACTCGGCTTTTCTTCTGATGCTTTGAAGGAGTTTCCTAGTTAACCTATCGGCCTCTGCCTCTTCGGCCTCCTCCCTCTCTGTGTTGTTGCCTTCATAATCGGCTTCTTTATCAACCTCTTCTCCACCCTCGGTGGTCTCAGGGTTGGTGTTCGGTGCGACATCCTTAGGACTCTGGACCGAGCCGTCTTCATTGAGGACCGTTCTATCATCTTCCGTCCTTTCGGTGTCTGTTCTCTCAGAAGCCCACTCCTCATCTTCTGTGTGTCGAGGTGGATCGGAGAAGGTTATCTTTTCTTTTCCTTTGCCTCCGGTCTTTACTTTGGCCGGGGCATCTTTCTTTGCGGCTTTCTTCTTTCGGCCACCTGTGGAGCTGGGGGCCGGTTGTGTTCTTTCAAGGAATTGCCTTGATCTGATAAGGCAGCGTTCTGCTACCGCAACGCCGGGACCGACGTCGAGATTTAGATGGAGGAAGATCTTACCGAGTGGCACGGCGTATCCCCACGACCGGTTTGAATCCGGTTTCACCATGTCCATTAGGTTACCGAACACCGATCTTGCCCAGTTGACCTCTTTTCCTTCCATCAGACCGATCAACATCTTGATTTTGTCCTTGGTGAGGTTGCTGAAGTTTCCTCCCCTCGCCAGAATTGCCCTTGCGAAGATGTCGCATACCGGGATTAACTCCGGCCTCAACATTTGTTTACTCCCGGATGTTTTGATCGGCTCATTGGTTGCCGATAGAATGTAGCAGGCCGACTCAAAGATGTCCTACTCTATTTCTGCTGTTACATCTTGGCCGGTTGTTGGTAGATGCAAGCTCTCGGCCACTAATGTTTCAGTGAGCTCTATTTGTGAACCGCATACAGTCGCGGTGATCTTGTCGTAGGCGACGTTTGCGGTGTTGAAGAACTCTTCGACCACATCTTTGTATATAATATGGGGACCGTCGAGGAAGTATTCCAGACCGGTTTTGATTAGCCGGTCAGTAACTTCCTTCGCCTCGGGCGTACCATTCAACCGGATTTCCTCGAAATCCACCTGAGAGTAGAGTCTGAACAAAGCCGAATCACGCCCCATGTTTAAGAATTTGAGGAAGAGAACCGCTTCAAAAGAGTTAGAGAGCTTAGATAGAGAAAGTAGATTCGCGTGAGAATGAAACAAAATGACCGAAGGCCCCTTTTATAGATGCGGTTTGGAAACCCAACCGTCCCATCAATAAAAGGCGGGAATTTTCCCTCCAAAATGAAATGAGCGCCAAACCGTGGGCGGGAGATAATGGGCGCCAAACAAAGGGCGGTAAACATGGGGGCGGCAATTTTCGGCGGGAAATTTCCCTCCAAAATCCTTTGCTTATGTCATTGATGACGCATTCTTCTTCTAGAAACCGATTGATGATTCGGTTTCTAAGTCCAATCGGTTATTTTGAGTGTTAACAGATTAAGCAGATTTTATGTGACCGGATGAAAACGCGGTTATAGTTTGAAGATATGAACCGGTTACTTAGATAAATGTTCAAAGAATTAAGAAGACACGGTCATTTAGACTGAATTGATATTAAAATTCAAGAAATAGCAGAGAAAGGAAACCGATATAAGATAGGCATACATAAATAATGTAAAGTATAGCCTATTGGAAAGACATTCTCCATATTCGGTCTATCGCCGAATCCATGTCGAGGATGTTTGAAAAGGAAGCCGGTGTTCCCGGTCCGAATTCTGGTCGGTAGCCAAGAATCAGCTTGCTAATATGTGGTGCATAACCGAGCCCTTTCTTGGTCAGCACCATATTCTTTAGGTTTTCCCATATGACCGTTGACCAGTTGATGGCCGATTTGCAAAGAATGTGGGTCATGATGTTGTAGGTATTCCTAGAGTACCGTTGATTAGGTGATTGACACAGAATTGACCGGGTCACGATTTCGAGCAGTAGCTGACCGTGACTAGCAAGTTGGGTTTTGGGCCCAAAGTTTTCCACCGGAAAAGGGGTGTCCGACAGGTATTGCGCGGTTTCAAATCCCGCAAGGTCCTGAATAGGAGGAAAGTCAGAGAAACCTTCAGTGGGTAGACCGAATAGTGAGGCAAATTCAACCTCGTCTATCCAGAATGTATGGTCTCTGACAGTGGAGACGATGTACTTTCCCCTGATGCAGGCGCTTCGAAAGAAGGCCTTGACATCGTCTAGAAGAATAGGACCGGCCTCTTCAAGGAACGGTTGAAGACCGGTTTCAACGAGAGAGTCATACATGAATTTCTGCTTAGTGGTATAGTCCCTCTCGCCCGTGCAAGAGTTGAAATCAATGCTTAGGAAGTTTCCCAGAGTTCTGCTCGGCATGATTTCGGTATTGAGAGAGACAGGATTCAAGAATGTCAAATGTGATCTTGTGCTTTCGAATGTGATAAAATGAGTAGAGGATGGCTCTTTATATAGGATTGGTTTTGGAGGGAAAATCTGAGCATTGATGGTCAGTTTTGTTTTATTAAGGAAAAGAATCTTTACCTTTTCAAGGCGCATGGGGAAGCGGCAAATTGCAAAGCCCAAGGTAGGTGTTAGTTGGGAAGTAACCAGGTTAGTTAGATATTAAATATTCAGTTGGTTGGGAATTATCTCATTAATTAAGGATGCACTTAAACATAACCTGGATTAATGAGATTGAAACCGAAAATAACAGAAACAATGCCGAAAATGGCATAATGAACGATGAGGAAAACATGAGATCAAGAAAGACACAAGTAAAACCGAAAAAGACATAGAAGAGGCCGAAATGATCAAACTTGAATAAGAATACACCCGATGCATACTGCAAAACGACCGGATGCAAGAAGGAGTGACTTAAGGTGCACGGCGATTGGCTTCACGGGGGGGATTGAGGTTCCTCCTCCTCCAGGCTCTCTCAAACCGATCATAAAATGAATCGGTTGTCTCTCTGGTTAGCACCTGGGCTTGGTTCAAACCCTCGCCAGGACAGGTTGGAACACCAAGTTCCACGAGAAGACTGCTTATCTGAGGAATGAGACCGACCGATCGGATGCTGACCATCCAGATGAGGACGTCGAATAGCACCCGGGACCAGTTGACCGGCGTTCTGGTGACAATGGCCGCCATTATGTTGAAATTCGCTGCGCAGTAGGTGTTGGTGACATCTCTTCCAAAGATGCCCCTACCTATTACATCATTGAGGAGCTGATATTCAGCCCTCAAGAGTGACTTAGAGCCATGGTCATCAACAGGCTCATCCGACCGGGCAAAAGAAAGGGAGACCTCAACTTTAATGTCGGCCGGTGGGTTGAGGTCTGTGATCCCTTGTTTAGGTAGACCGAAGCACCGAGCGAAGTCTTGCTCGGTGAAATCGAAGATTATACCCCCAACTTTGGATTGAATGTGGGTATCAAAATGAGGAGTACCCCTGAATACTCTGGCATTATAGTAAAATTCCAAAACGGATTCAGAGTAGACAGTTTGCTTATCATCCAGAAAATACTAAAAGGCCAGTATCTTCCAGATCTTTGATCATCCGATATACTTCGTAGTGTTCGGTACTAGAGCAAGATTCAAAATCGACTTGAAGAATGTTTGAGAATTGAGACATGGTTAGGTTGCCTTAGTGAGATGATGTGTTTTTGTCTTGTGAATGTTTGAGTGAATATGTGCTTCCCTTAAATACTAGTTTGGGGGCTATCCTATTGTCCAGGTAATGAATGAGATAGTCTATTGACCGCCAGTTATAAGTTATTGCATGAATTAGGTATGTTTTACAGGCTAGGTTGTCGGTCGTAGACCTGGACTGTGAAAGATATCAAAAGATCTTCACGTCTTTTTAGGCGCGACCTGTTTTACTTTGATAGAGTAATGTTGCAGAGCAGATATCCTTAATCCCTGATAACTATTCATCTTCTGTTTGAAATTCAAATAATCTAGGGTAACCTGCTTCCGAACCGGTCAGGTATCAGTTGTTCATCCCGATGCGGTTATTTGGTGCATGCACCAAGTAGCCGGTCGGTTTACTCTATCTGATAATCTGGGCGGTTCTTCCACAAACACCCTGAAGATTCGATGTTCAACAGTTTAGGAAGAATTACCGGTTTTGTCTGTCTGAACCGGTTTCCCTTTAAGCATCCTTTGGAAGGATTTGGCTAATGTCGGTTAAGCCGAGAGTAAGCCTGAATTGAGAAAACTTAGCTTCCTGTAGCGGCTTTGTGAAGATATCGGCTACTTGTTGATCGGTCGGTACGTATTCCAGCCGGATATGCTTCAGCGTGACATGCTCCCGGATGAAGTGATGCCTTATGTCGATGTGCTTGGTTCTGGAGTGGAGAACCGGATTGTAGGTGATCGCTATGGCACTCGTGTTGTCACAGAAAATCGGGGACTCTTCAGCTATGACACCGAAGTCCTTCAGCTGCTGTTGGATCCAGAGGAGTTGAGAACAACAACTTCCGGCCGCCAGGTATTCAGCCTCTGCAGTGGATGTGGCCACAGATGTCTACTTCTTGCTATGCCATGAAACGAGCCGGTCAACAAGGAACTGACATGTTCCGCTGATGTTTTTTCTATCAATCTTACACCCTGCATAATCTGCATCTGAGTAACTTGTTAGATTGAAGGACGAGTCCTTTGGGTACCACAGACCGCCATCAGGTGTGCCCTTTAGATACTTCATTATCCTCTTTGCGGCTGTGTAATGGGATTGCTTTGGATTTGCTTGAAATCTCCCACAAACACCAACTGCAAACAGGATGTCCGGTCTACTCGCTGTCAGGTACAGTAGAGAACCGATCATGCCCCGGTATGCAATCTGGTCTACCGATTGGCCCTCATCATCTCTGTCCAGTTTAATGGATGAGCTCATTGGAGTAGCCGCCGAGGAGCAGGTGTCCATACCGAATTTCTTTAGCAGCTCCTTGGTATATTTAGGTTGACTGATGAATGTTCCTTCTTTAAGTTGTTTAACCTGAAGACCTAGGAAGAAACTTAATTCTCCCATCATACTCATTTCAAACTTGTCAGTCATCATTTTTGAAAACTTATCACATAACTTAGGGTCGGTGGAACCGAAAATGATGTCATCTACATAGATTTGAACAAGTAGGATATGTTCCTTCTTTTCAAATTTAAACAATGTTTTATCCACCGAACCGATGGTGAAATCATGTTTTAATAGAAATGCGGTTAGTGTATCATACCAGGCTCTAAGTGCTTGCTTTAGACCGTATAAAGCTTTATTTAGCCGGTATACATGGTTTGGAAATGCAGCGCTTTTGAAACCGGGTGGTTGTTCAACATACACTTCTTCACGTAGGTCACCGTTCAGAAATGCACTTTTAACATCCATTTGAAAAACCTTAAAGTTTTTGAAAGCCGCAAAAGCTAGAAAAATCCTAATGGCTTCAATCCTGGCTACAGGAGCAAATGATTCTTCAAAATCAATGCCTTCTTCCTGTTTGTAACCTTGAGCCACTAATCTGGCTTTGTTCCTCGTGACCAAACCGTCCTCATTGAGTTTGTTTCTGAATACTCATCTTGTTCCTATGACCGATTGATCTTTCGGTCTGGGAACTAAGTACCAGACTTTACTACTCTCGAACTGGTTTAGCTCTTCTTGCATTCCCAAGATCCAATCTGGATCTGACAATGCTTCATCTATTCTTTTCGGCTCAATCTGGGATATGAAAGCAGAGTTAAAATATCCTTCCAGAAGTTGACTCCTAGTTCGAACAGGTTCTGAAGGGTCACCTATAATTTGCTCAGGAGGATGTTTACTGTTTCTTCTGAGATTCAGTTCAGGGATGTCTACCAAATTACCGTTAACTTGACCAAGGCTAGACATGTCGGTAGGCTGAACGAGATTGTCAGACCGACCGACTCCCTCGGATTGGACCGAAGTGTCAGCTTCCTGTTGTGGAACAGCTTGATCCGGCTGGGTATCAATATTACCCATTTGGTCATGGACAAACCGCCTGAAGACCGGAGTCTCATCTTCACTATCAGAATGAATATCATTATTTTCCAATCTGTTGTGTAGATCAAAGCATGAAGCAGTGTTGCTTTCAACCGATTCATCGAAAACAACGTGAATTGTTTTCTCCATGGTTGCAGTTCTATTATTATATACTCTATATGCTTTACATACTGCCGAGTACCCTAGCATGATGCCGGTATCGGTTTTTGCATAAAAAACGGTGAGTGGGGTTTTACCATTTATGTGTATATAGCACTTACAACCGAAAATCCTGAGGTACTTGAGTTTGGGAACTATGTTAAAATAAACCTCATACGGTGTTTTGTTGTGAAATCTGTTTATCAAAGACCGGTTTTGTGTATAGCATGCAGTGTTGATAGCCTCAGCCCAAAATTTCTGAGCAATGCCGGAGTCGGCTATCATGGACCGTGCGGCTTCCTTGAGAGTCCGGTTTCTTCTCTCGGCCAGGCCATTTTGTTGAGGAGTCCTAGCACTAGACAACTCGTGTCTAATGCCGGATTCATCAAGATATGCAGTTAATGTACTATTGGTAAATTCGGTACCTCGATCACTTCGAATGCTATTAATACGAGTTGATTTTTCATTTTGCAGGCGCTTAAGAAGTGTGATCAGGTTTGATACGGTTTCACATTTAGATGGTAGAAATATTACCCATGTATATCTAGAATAATCATCAATAACTACCATGGTGTAGAGCATACCTCATAGGCTAATGACCTGAATCGGTCCAAATAAATCCATGTGTAGAAGATCTAGGCAACGGCTAGATTGAATGTTTCCTTTACTCTTAAAAGATGACCTAGTTTGTTTACCCATTTGGCATGCTGAACAAACCTTATCCTGGTTAAATACTATATCAGGAATACCTTCAACTAGCTTTTTACCGCGAATGTAGTTCAAGGTTTTCATGTTTAGATGGTTGAGTCTCTTATGCCACAGCCAGGTTTGATCAGTCTTAGCTATCATGCATATAGGATATTCTATTCTAGTTTTCAAGTCTACCTTGTAAATGTTACCTATCCTATTTCCGGTTAGTAGTACGATGCCTTGAGAGTTCTTAACTAAGCATGCACTTTTAAGAAATTCTACCGTGTATCCGGCATCACACATCTGACTAATGCTAAGTAGATTAAAACGTAGGTTTTCAACTAGAAGTACATTATCAATGGTTAGGTTACCATGGACAATCTTACCCTTGCCCACAGTTTTACCTTTTGAGTTGTCACCGAAGGTAATTAGAGCACCGGTTACTGATCTGATGTCGGTTAGCAAATTGCTGTTTCCGGTCATGTGCCTGGAGCAACCGCTGTCCAAGAACCATTCGGAGTTTCCTAGCCGTTTCTTTGGATCCTGCAAAATGTACATATTTACAACTATTTGGTACCCACGTTTACTTGGGTCCACATGCGATTAGTCCCTTAGGTATCCAGACCTTGATAAATCGGACGGTCTTCTTTGCTAGGGTCTTAACTGTCCTTTTGACACTTGGTTTTGTGTATTTCAGTTTTCCTTCAAATGTCCTAAATGGTGATGGTCTTTGATTCGGTGATCTATGGTTTGACCTACTCGGTTCAGGAAAGTTTTACTTATATCTGAGGATTTCGGCTTTTCTTTTCACAGGGTCAAGCCATGAATCGGTTGGACCAACATAATCGTATTTTAGTTTTTCTTCCCTATAGTATGCGGTCTCCTCTTCTTCAGCGGTACAGGTGCTCTTAAGAAATTTTATAAAGGGAAGGTTTCCTTTTGTAAGCCTTGCTTTCTCTATGGGTTTTCGGTCTTTAGAGCTATTCTCTGTGTATCCCAGGCCACGCTTACAACGAGGATGCCTGTAGTGTTTATTCATATTCTTTACTATATCACTAGATCTCTTATAGGCGGCCATCTTATATTGAAGTCGGGCATTCTCTTCCTCGGTTAGTTCTCTAGTTGGTTCACTAGGTTGTTCGGTCTTAGGATCTAACTCGGTTTATAGGGTGTGGGTATCATCAGGTTGTATGACTTCCGGTTCAGTTATGATGAGTACCTCTGGTTCTATTGGAATATGTGTTATGGAGTCGGGCTTGATGTTGAGGTGCTTAGGTAGCATGGTCAATAGGTTCTTATATTCTTCTACCATGTCATTTAATGCATTGTATAACTCATCTTTAGTAAATTCCTCACAAGGAGAGTCAAATACCTGTTCCTCATTTGCCATGAGACATGTGAGTTCATCGTCACTATCACTGCGAGCCCATAGTCTTCCTCCATCGTCGGCTATCAGTGCTTTCGGTACCTCACTTCCTTCACCGGCTTGTTGATAATTGTTTGTCATTTTGATAGTCCGGTTTCTGGGTATCCCTCCTCGGTTTCCTGCATTCCCACTTAAAATGTCCCAAACAGTTACAGTTATAGCATCTTACATTGGATTTGTCACCATAGTAGTTGTTTGTCAGTTGGCTCCTTTTCATGAACCTTCCAAATTTCTGTGCAAGCATTGCCATGGCATCTTCAGTGAACTGTTCGGCGGTTCTGATCGGTACGGGTGCAGGGGCTGGTGCCGGTGCAAGTGTAGGAGCATGTGCAACCGGTTCTGTAGATGTAATGAGTGCTCTGGTTGACGTTGAGGCCGAGACTTCCTCTTCAGTTCTAGATCTCATTTCGAACTCGTATGCCTTTAGATCTTCGAATACGTCGTATAGTTTCATCTTACGTAGGCTCTTTGATTCTCTCATTACCATCGTTTTTATGTCCCAAGCACTTGGAAGAGATCTCAAAACCTTCATAATGACCACTTTGTTGTCATACTTCTTTCCCAGAGTTGCTAACTCATCTAACACACCAGTGAACCGGTCACTGTATTCCTTCATAGTCTCTCATGGTTTCATCTTGATGCTTTCAAACTTCTGTGTGGCTACCATTATTTTGTTCTCCTTTGTTCTTTCATTTCCCTCAAAGATCTGGATAACCGTGTTCCATGTCTCCTTCGCGGTTTGGCAGTCTCTGATCTTGCAGTATGTGTTTCTGTCCACGCTGTTGGAGATCCGGTTTCTAGCATGGTTGTCCAGATTGTTCCTTCTCCTATCTTCAGCCGTCCATTCCTTTCTATCCTTATCAATAATTATCGGTCCTTCGGTCAGAATGGACTCTATTTCATCATCCAAGGTGACTAGGTGCAGGTGCATGCGTGCCTTCCAGTTGGCAAAGTCATCACCTTCTAGTATTGGAGGCCTATCCTGATACATGTTTGCTTGAGTATTGAAACTAACTGCTCTGATACCAATTGTTAGGATCTAGGTCGCCGCTGGTGAACCGGGGGTTGGACCGGTTAGCTGTTCACACTCGAAGGGTGGTGGTTAATCTGGTTAGAGATTAACATCGGGGTTTCAATACTACACAACCTGTCACAAACCCTTGAACTAGGTTCAAGCGCGGAAGAGGTTTGCTTTCAGGTTGAAGCGGCACGCTTGTATGATAGGCACGGTCGGTTTCGGATGATGGAGATTTGGAAATGGTGGGTCGGTTTCGGTAATCTGTATATTCGGTATAGTTAGTATAAAGTCGGTTTGGAGCGGTGTGGTTAAGTTAGTCGGTTAGATAATGAAGCCGACAGAAAGTAAGTAACAAGACGGATTTTATGGATGTTCGGAGATAAAACTCCTACGTCACCCCTTCCTCTCGAAACCGCGAGAAGGATATTCACTAAGGAATACAAGTACAGGCCGATCGAGACTTATTTCCTGCTCGATAACACTCTTACAATTTACACCGAAATTGTAAAAACACACTTTAACTTTCAACACTTAGGCTTTCTAAAACAGCACACTCTTATCACTTGTAGTAAATGCTCTTAGCGCTATCTCAATATCACACTGTTGTCTCTTAATGTCCCGCATTTACTCTTCTGCAACTGCCTCCTTTTATAGGTGAAATATGCCAACGGTCATATTTCACTTCCTTGAATCTGATTGGCTGAGCAGAGGTGCAGTGATTCAGTGTTTCAGAGGTTCAGACCTGCGGTCGTTTCCTCAGACCTGATGGTCAACCTCAGACCTGGTATTCTGTCTCAGACCTGCCGGTCTGTTCTTCTGGTTTGTAAGACAAACCTGCCGGGTTTGTCTTTTACTTGATATAGGCACTGTCTGTTTAGACAGTTGTCTGTACTTGGAAGATTTCCTTTCTGGCTTATCCTGAAGTAGAAGGATCCGGTAGTACTGTTTTCTGCAGCCTACAGTCTTTCCTCAGACTTCCATGGATATGGAAGTATTCAGTCTGTTCCTTTGGTATCATTCTCAACAGATACCCAAATTGTCTTCTTGTACTGGTCGGTCATTTGACTTGGCCGAATGTCTTTTGGTAGTGATGTAACCGGACTTCTTCCGGTTATTCTTGTCTTGTGAATGATCGGCTATTTGATGATTCCGGTTTTGAGCTTTGGCCGATCCTTTCTTTGTGCGGTCACGTTCCGAATACTCTTGATCGGTTTTGTAGCTTGACCGGTTTGGTTTCTTTAGTCGGTTCTCTTGTTCATCCGGTCCGGTTCCTTGTTCCTGCATGGAAAGTTTATTTAAGTTAGGTTTATTTGAACCGGTCTTATTTTATCTAACAATCTCCTATGTAAACAACTCCACAATCAAGCTCCTTAAAGTCAAATAACCACTTTCGAACTGATGTCATATGATAAGTGCAGACTAAGTCCAATATCCATGCATCAACATGTGATTTTGTGTGTGACATCGATAAAAAGTATTCTGAATCTGCATTACCTTTGTTTTCTGCAACATTTGCATCCTCAAAATCTTTTTATTTCTACTTCAACTTTGGGAAGTTAATCTTCCAATGTCCTTTCTCACGATAGAAAGCACATTCATCTTTGGCAACTCTACTTTCGGATCGTCTTCCTTTCTTGATTTTTTTTTGCTGACGACCCCTAACCATCAATGCTTCCTCTACTGTACCTATTTGTTTTTCCTTTTGTCCCGTTTTCTCAATTCATGACTATATAAAGCAGAACTTACAGCATCAAACGAAACATTTTCCTTCCCATAAAGTAATGTTGTTTCTAAGTGTTCATATTCATCAGGAAGGGACGATAGCAACATCAAAACAAGATCTTCATTCTCAAACTTAACATCAAGGTTTAACGGATCTACTACTAATTTATTAAACTTAGTAATATGTTCATTCATAATAGTACCTGATTGGTAATCAAACCGGAACAACCGCTTCTTCATAATGAGCTTATTTTGACCACTCTTATTCAGAAATTTGTCCTACAATGCTTGCCACAGTTTCTGTGCATAAGTTTCATTCTTCATAGCATACTTTTATTCTCTGGACAGACATGATCGAATTGTTTTGCACGCCAACCGATTCATGATACTCCATTCATTTTCTTTTATACCATCTGACTTTCCGACCTCAATAGAAACATCTAGACCCTACTGAAATAGACAATCTAGAACATCACCTTACAACATTCGGAAATGCCCAGTTCCATCAAAGATTTCCACTGCAAACTTCAAATTCGGCATTAGTGTCCTCGTCTAGGATGACGAAGGAGTTGACGCCCCTTTTGAAGACTCCACCATGCCAAGGACAAACCTTCGGCTCTGATACCATTTGTTTGGAAAAACCCTGACAGAAACACAAAAGAAGAAAATAACCGAAAGAACACATTAACAGAATTTGATAATGAAGTTCGGTCAAAATGTTGCCTACGTCTCCGAGCACTAAGGATATCAATTAATAAGGAAGAAGAAATACAAATATTGGGTGTAATAAATAAAATAGAGAAGAGTTTCTTTTATACACTAAGAAACTTCCCCAATTCTCATCATCTTCCGATGTGGGATTTATTCTAATTATGAACATAGTTTCTTTTATATACTGAGAAACTTCTTTCACTCCCATCATCTTCCGATTTGGGATTCTAATTATGTCAAAAATAACAGTACAATCACTTTTAGTCCTTGGATCTTTGCCTACAAGTTGAGAGACACTTATTTTCACTCTCATCAACTCAACACCAAATGGTAAAGTCTACATGACATTTGTCATCGGTTCCTTATTTGATGAGGAGAATCGAAGGGGGATAAACCCTCTAAGTCTGATATGTTTGTGATTGATAGAGGAAGATCAAAGAATAATAAAATTGGTCCGAGTATGGCAAGTCTAGAAGAAAGTCTAAAACTCCAAATAAGGATGGTGCTTGTCATTACTGTGGAAAATGGGTCATTGGAAAAACGAGTGCTGAAAATTTAAAAATGATAAAGCAAAGGGTACGGTGAAGTCTAGAGAAAAGAAATAACAGAGTGCAGATACATCTGCTTATGATTCAGATGGTGAACTGACATATGCTTCTAACTGTCAAGACTCATGTCTTAGCACATCTTCAAATGAAACAACATCAATTGTTGACACAGGTGCCTCATTCCATATTACTCCAGACAAAGGTTACTTCCAGTCCTACAAAGTTGGTGATTATGGTGAGGTCCGCATTGGTAACAGTGGTGTGTCCAAAATAGTTGATCTTGGTGATGTTAGAATCGAGACAAACATGAGCTGTTTCTTAACATTGAGAGATGTAAGACATGTCCTCATTTAAGAATGAATTTGATTCCACAGGTAAGCTCGATGATGGAGGCTACCATATTGTTTTCAGTGGTGGAGGATGGAAGCTAAGAAATGGTTATTTGGTTGTTGCACGAGGTAAGAAATGATGTCCCTTATATAAGAAAATTTTGGAATTGTCTATGATGCAGCTTATTCTATCATGATGGAGTCATCCTCTGAGTTGTGGCACAAGAGACTAGGTCACATTAGTGAAAATGGGCTGAATGTTTTGATCAAGATGAATGAGTTTCCGAATCTCAAGGATAATCATCTTGAAAATTGTGAGAATTGTTTGAAGGGTAAGCATATCAGAGTCTCCTTTAGTAAGTTGAAAGTGCAACTAAAAAAGAATGTCCTTGAGGTGGTCCATACTGATGTATGTGGTCCTATGAAGATTAAATTCATAGGTAGTGCTTCTTATTTTGTAATCTTCATAGACGATGCATCTAGAATGTTTGGGCCTATGCTATAAAGTCCAAGGATGAGGTTATAGCAAGGTTCGAGGTCTTTCACAAGCTGGTTGAAAGAGAGACAAACTGAAAACTGATGAGGGTGTAGTCAAATAATGGGGGTGAGTACATAGGCTCATTTGATGATTATTGTAATGAGCATGATATTCAACATGAACAGATTATGCCCAAGATTCCACAATAAAATGGAGTGGAAGAGAGGATGAACAGAATAATATTGGAACGGATGAAGAGTATGTTGTCCCATGCTAGGTTGGCTAAGCATTTATGGGTTGAAGCCATGAGCACTACATTGTATGTGATCAATCGTTCTCCCTCCAAGCCATTGAATAATAAGTGTAACAGAAAAAGTTTGGTCAAGTAAAGATGTTAATTATGAATATTTACGTGTTTTTGGTTGCAGAGTCTTTGTGCATGTCCAAAAGATGAGAGTCCTAAGTTAGATGTAAAAACCAGGCAATGCATATTTTTGGGTTATTGTGATGAAAAGTGGGGATACAAGTGTTATAACCTAGTTGACAAGAATGTTTTAAGAAGCTGAGATGTGGTATTCCTTGAAGATTAGAGTATTGAGAATTTTGAAGATGGTGAAACCTTGATGCATACATACGTGATCTTTCTGGTCTTGATAATATTAAGACTGATTTTGAAGTTTAACAAGAAGATAGAAATCAATAGAATCAACAAACAGAGGTACTTAGGAGGTCTTGTGGGGAGCCTATATACTATAAGGAGGCTTTTAAAGATGTTGATAAGGAAGAATGACTAACTGCAATGGAGGAAGAGATGAAGTCATTGCTGAAAAATGGCACATATGAACATAATCTCTAAAATGCGTTTGTACACGTAATTTTTTTCCTAAATTCTCGAGAGACAAATTAGCGACTACTCTAAAAAAGTCAAAATTAATAAAAATCGATACTTTAAGCGAGCACTAATAAAGTATAGTGTCAATACCATTTTCACGTGTAATTAATCAAATATCAAACTAAGAACATAATCTCTAAAATGCATTTGTACACACAAAATAATTTTTTTCCCTAATTTCTCGAGAAAAAATTAGATGCCTATTCTAAAAAAATTAAAATTAGTCAAAATCAATTCTTTTAAGCGAGCTCTAATCGAGCATAGTGTCAATACAATTTCTCACATGTAACTAAGTACCGAATTAAGAACATAATCTCTAAAATGTGTTTGTACATGCAAAATATTTTTTTTCCTTAATTTCCCGAGAAACAAATTTGGTGCCTACTCCAAAAAAGTAAAATTAGTCAAAATCTATATTTTTAAGTGTGCTCTAATCGCGCCTACCATTTTAATTTTCCGTCTTACTCGAGGCTCGAGAAAAATGTGAGTTATGGGGCGACAATTATCGAGTCGAGATATGATTCTCCCGATGAACGATTTTTGGCGTTACAGGAATCTAACTCGAAATTTAAGTGGGTAAAATATAATTTCGGACATAAAAAAATTAAGAAAGAAACTGAAATAAGAGTATTGATGGTAACATGAATTGAGTGGATTAAATTTTTTTCGTTAATGATTGCTGATCAATTTTGGCATTTGAAGTTGTCTGGTTTGAAATTCAATTTGTAATATTTCATAACTTTAAGACCAAGACAATTATTTTTGTCTATCTTTCCCGCCAAAACAGATATGGTATCGTGAAAGCTTCAAATCCTTGTCTCTTTCTCTACAACAATAGAAAACCCTAAATTTTCATCTTATAAACAGTTTTGTAGTTTACCCTCTTCTCTTGATATATCAATCTTTTTTGATCGGAGATTGGAGATTGAGAGTGAAAGAGATTACAAGAATGGAAAAATTGAGAAAGTGAAAATAATTTGATTAAGGGATTTCTCATTATTCAGTTATTATTTATATTGTCTCAATTACAAAATGAGTATTAAACTACTATCTATAGTCTAAATAAGTCCTTAGACTTATATTCGTTATAATGTTGGAATGAAAGTTAATTAATCTAACTAATCAATACCAAAATAACTAATGCAGTTAATTAACTGCCTTAACAAATATTTGACAGTTAATTAAGTCCCTAACAAATTTACTCAAATCATAACAAATCTATTAAACAATATTTAGAAATAAAATAACTTATTATTTTATTTCTTCACTCCCCCTCAAGATGGAAGTCTTTGAGCTTTAGCTTAAGCCTTAAATCTTAAAATTGTCTAACATCAAGAGCTTTGGTAAATATATATGCATTTTGAACATTAGAAGCAACATAGGTTAGAATAATAAAACCATCTTTGTCTTTGTTTCTTACCAAATGACAGTCAATTATCAATGTAGTTTCGTTCTCTCATGAAACCATGGATTTTGCGTAATATACATCGCTGCTTTATTGTCATAATACAAAACTAGGCAGATTAACTTTGATCTAAAAATCAGCAAGTAAATAAGTCAGCCATTGTAAAATCACATACTGTGTAGCCATAGATCTATATTCAACTTCAGCTGATGATATAGATATAGTTTGTTATTTTTTTATTTTCCATGCTACTAGAGTATTGCCAATGTAAATACAATAACATGTAAGTGATTTTCTAGTATCATAACAAGAAGCAGGGACGAATCTATGTAGGGGCTCGGGTGAGCTGAAGTCCACCCCGAAATATTTTTTTTTTTTACGGTAGAAATATGACATTACCCTTAATTTCTTAAAAAAATTTAATAAAATTCATTGTTTTTTTTATTTAATTATTAAAAAAATGGTAAAACTTTACTTTTATATACTTGTTTTTTTTAAATTTTCTCGTTATTATTTTAAGCCCACCCTAAATTTTTTTCAAGCCCACCCCAGTTCGAAATCCTAGGTCCGTCCCTGAAGAAGCCCAATCACTATAAGAATATGCTGAAATAACAAAATATTCTTAGATGCATAAAAAATGCCTAAGGATGGTGTTCCTTTAAGATATTTGACTACTTTGACAGCAGCCTCAAAATGTGATTTATAAGGTTTATTAATATATTGACTTAATTGTTGTACTGCATATGCAATATCTGGCCTAGTGAAATTCAAATATAGTAAACAACCAATTAATCTTCTATACTTTTCAACATCACAAAGAGTATCATATTCACTAGTTCTTGAACCAATTTAGTATCTCTAGTCATAGGGATAGATGATGGTTTAGCAGCAATCAAGGACATATAAGAAAAAATGTCAAGAATATATTTTTGCTGGTTAACATAAATTCCATCATCAGTTTATATAATTTCAAGACCTAAGAAAACATAGATTTACCCAAATCTTTAATAGGAAATTTGGTATTAATCATATTTTGTATTTCATCAATTTTCTCAATTGAATTTTCTGGTAATATGATATCATCAAGATAAATAAGCAAGCAAACAATATTAAATCCATCATTTTTTATGAATAAACAATGGTCATTCTCAGATTTTTTAAAACCATTATCAGTAAGGATGTTACAAATTTGAAAATGCCATTGTCTAGACAATTGTTTCAAGCCATATATGCTTTTGTTTAATTTACACACTTGTTTTGGTAGTGTTCCTTTTAAACCTTCTGGAGCTTTCATATATAAATCTTCTTCAACTCAGTCATGCAAGAAAACATTATTTACATCTATTTGATGTAAATTCCATTTCTTAGCAGTTGTTAAAGCAAGAAGTAGTCGAATAGTCTAATTTTTAGCTACATGATCATATACCTCATGAAAATCAATTCCATCTTTTTGGTTATACCCCTTTGCAATTAGTCTGGATTTACATTTATCAATACTTCCATCAACATTTAATTTTGTTTTAAAAATCCATCTATAACCTATTGTTTCTTTCCTTTAGGAAGTTCTGTTATAACCCAAGTATTATTTTTATGAAGAACAGTAAGTTCATCATTAATAGATTTAATCCAATCTGGATTTAAAATTGCCTGTTTGTATGAAGTTGGTTCAACAAACTGATCAATGTTGCCCAAGAATTCAATATATTCTTCATTGTTGCAAATTGATACAAATGGAAATGATGGTGGTAAATAACTTTGTTTTTTATTTATATTTGTCTCAACTTGACTTACAACATAATCCTCCATCCAAACAGGTTGTTTTATAAATCTTGAACTTTTTTGAGACACATATTTTATTTCATCTTGCATCGAAGGTTCTGAACCTTCTAGTTATCGTGAGAACGGGTGAATGATTAACTTCATGTTCATCTTGAGAAACATAAGTTATCCCTTCACTTGTATTCAATTCAGGTTCAGAATTAGAATTCAAATTTTGATGTTCTGAAATTTCAGTTTGAACATTTTCAAAATCATTATCATAATCTAAATTATCTAATTCTGTTTCAAAGAAATATGGAAAATCAGAAGATTTGTTTCCTTGTAGAATTTCTTTGTTTTGGATAATTTTATTAGAAAATGGAAAAATATCTTCATAAAAATAACATCTCTTGAAATGCTAACATTTCCTGTTTCAATATCATAAACTGTATATCCTTTTTTGTTTAAAGGATATCCAATGAAAACACATTTATTGGATCTTTTTGAAAACTTTGATTTGTTTGGATAAACATTTAACAGAATAACACAAACAACCAAAAACTTTAAAATAATTATAATCTAGTTTCTTCCCCGATAACATTTCAATAGGAGTTTTCCATTTAAAATGTTAGTAGGAATTATATTTATTAGATGAGTTGTAGTCAATAATGAATAAGGCCAGAATTTAGAATCTAAATTAGAATCAATCATTAATGACCTTGCAACTTGAAGTAAATGCTTGTGTTTTCTATCTACAACACCATTTTGTTGAGGTGAGTAAACACAAGTTGTTTGATGAATAATTCCTAAGAAATTAAACATTTCAGAACATTTTTCATTTAAAAACTCAGTTCCATTGTCTGATCTAATTATTTTTTAACAGTTTTTTCATATTGATTTTTAACTAACATAAAAAATTATGAAGTTTTTCAAACACAAAGACTTTACTTGTCATAATAAAAATCCTAAGTACATCGAGAGTAATCATCAACAATAGTAAGCATGAAAAGTGTGTTAAGGATTGATTCCTCTCGATATGGACCCCAAATGTCAATATGAATAAGTTCAAAAATCTTTGATGATTTAGAAACGCTTTGAACAAAAGGAACTCTTTGAATTTTAGCAACATGACATGTTGAACAATGAACAGTTTTATTCATAACAGTAGGAAATACACTTTTTAGATCATTTAAAGCAGGATGTCCTAATCGTTTGTGTAAAAGAAATGAATCAGAAACAACATTTAAAAAAATGAATGACAGATTTATGATTTTTATTAAAAATTGGACTGTCTTCAATGAAGTACAGATTCCTCATTCTCTTTCCCCGATTTACTTTGAACCTTGTCTCAAGGTCCTGTAAATAACAATCAGATTTTGAGAAAATACAGCTCATTTGGTTATCCTTTGTATGTTTTGAAACTGCAATTAAACAATATCTAAAAGATGGTGGATATAATACATCTTTTAGTTTCAAACAATCAAGAAGTTTAACAGTTCCTATTTCAGTTATGTTCCTACTTGATCCATCAGCTAAGTACATAATTCTAGGTTCATCAAGTTGTCTTATATATGAAAATGCATTCTTATTATTGCATATATGACAAGATGCTCCTGAATCAATAATCCACATATTTGATATGTTTGTTTGTTCATTAATGTTGAAATCATATTCAAATGAATTAAGAATATAGTTAGGAAGCTTACTTGTAGATGAAGAAGATCCATTTGCCTTGTTCTTGACATCTCTCATGTTCTTCAAGAACTGTTTATACATCTTGTATTCATCAATGGAAAGTTACTGGAAATCATCTTTGTCTATAGTGGCATGAACATAAGTTGATGGTCTTTTCTTGATCACATTATCTTTTGGTTGTTTCCACCATTCTGTATATCCAATCAACTTAAAGCAGTCATCCTTCATATGACTTTTGCCTCCACAGTGTGTGTGTGTGCAACTTGCACTCTTATTCTTGCTTGAAGGATGATAAACTCTTTCACCTTCTTCTTTTATCACCATTGTAAATGATTTATAAATGTCTGGCGATGGATCTTGCATGAGTATTTGATCTTTGACATACACGTATTTATCATCAAGCCTCATTAGAATTTGAAGAAGCTTAAGTTCTTCATCATCTTGAAGCATTTCTGCTTGAAGAAAGCATCCATCACAATTAACTCGAATTCCTTTACATCTGCATCTTCTTAGAGTTTTTAACCCCATCATCTCATTCCACAGTAATCTCACCTTTGAATAGTATTCTTCTAAGTCAATGTCACCTTGTTGGACGAAGCTAATATCCTTTTGAAAGTTGTACCTTCTCGGACCATTGTTGCCTACATATCTAGACTTGATCTCAAGCCACAGATCACGACTGGTTTTCTTGGATTGAAATCTTCTTCCAATTCTTGTCTCTATCGTATTCATAATCCAGACCCTAACTAAGGCATCAACAATACCCCATTGGTTTGCATCTTCTTGATCTTTTGGTTCTGTATATGAACCATCAATAAAACATATCTTAATTTTCGCTTGAAGAGCTAGCCTAATACTTAGACTCCATCCGAAATAAGTTTCTCTTCCAGTAAGAATGGTTGATGTAATATTTAGGCCTGGATGATCAGTTGGATGTATAAGAAGAGGATCATTGTTGTATTTCCTTTTTGTAATTGTTTAGTTAGGGTTCTAGTTTGGATTCTGGGTGTTAAGGTTAGGGATTTGAGTCATAGTTGGTGTATGAGTTGGAATCGAAACTCTATTTGACTCTAAAACCATCGGCCTAAGAGTAGTATACATTTCTGCTGGAATTTCAGGAAGTTGAGGTTCAGAACTTACATTGTTATCTGAAGATCTAGAAGTCATGTATTACTTTGATAGAATCGGTAGATAGTCTTCTTCTTCACCTAGATCTGCTCTGATACCATGAACAAATCGATCGGATTTGATAAAATCTGTAGCTGGAGATTGAGAGTGAAAGAGATTACAAGAAAGTGAAAATAACCCGATTAAGGGATTTTTCATTATTCAGTCATTATTTTATATTGTCTCAATTACAAAATAAGTATTAAACTATTATCTATAGTCTAAATAAGTCCTTAGACTTATATTCGTTATAATGTTGGAATGAAAGTTAATTAATCTAACTAATCAATACCAAAATAACTAATGCAGTTAATTAACTGCCTTAACAAATATTTTACAATTAATTAAGTCCCTAACAAATTTACTCAAATCATTACAACTTTGTTAAATAATATTTAGAAATAAAATAATTTATTATTTTATTTCTTCAATTTTTTAACAAGTCAAATTTATCATGGAAATTTCTTTTTCTTTATCTCGTTTATTCGGATGATTGTTGCTATAATTTGTGAATTTTTGCTCATATTTTCGAGTATTTTAAAATATACTGGTTATGAGTTTGAAGAGAAATAAGGTGAGACACATTACAGGTTTAATGCGCAATCTGATTTCTGTTATACAACTTGATGAAGAAGTTCATAATTTCAGTTATGGAAATGGTGAGTGGAAGGTGACTTAAGGAGAAATAGTTGATACTCAAAGTCACAAAACTAGAACGTTATACACGACTTTAACTTGTAGAGAAACAGTTGCTACAGTAGTTGATGACTCAAAAAACAGTGAGCTGTGACATTGTAGGTTGGACCATATGAGGGAAAAAAAGATGAAAATTCTTTTAAGGAATGAACAGATTCTAGAATTGAAGTCCGTTGAACATCAGTTATACGAAAACTGTAATATTGGAAAACGGAAATGGGTGAATTTCTTAAAGATTGAGAATGAGCTCAAGAAAGAAAAGCTAGAGTTGATACACACTGATGTGTGGAGACTTGCACATGTTTCTTCTATTGGCGGATCATACAACTACGTGATATTTATAGATGATTCGACGAGAAATGTATGAGTATATTTTATGAAGAAAAAATCTAATGCATTTGTGGTTTTCAAAAAGTGGAAGGCTTTTGTTGAAAATGAAACAAATTAGAAGGTTAAATGCTTGAGATCCGACAACGAGTCGAGTACATTAGTTCAGATTTTAAAGAATATTGTGTTGTAAATGTGATTAGTATGGTGAAGATTGTTCCCCGAACGTCTCAAGTGAGTGGAGTAGCTGAACGGATGAATTGAACATTGAACATGCGTGCTAGAAGCATGAGATTGCATGTTGGGCTGCCTAAAACCTTCTAGGTAAAAGCTATCAACTTTGCTGCCTACTTGATAAACAAGGGACCCTTTGTTCCTCTTGAATTCAAGTTTCCTGAAAATTTTTGGAGCAATAAAAATGTAAATTTTTCTTATTTGAAAATGATTAGTTAATTATCATATGTTCATATTAATGAATGTGATAGGAGAAAACTTGATCCAAAATCTAATAAATGTTTTTTATTGGTTATGGTGATACCGAGTTTGGTTATTGTTTCTAGGATAATCAAAATCGAAATATCATTCGCAGCAAGAATGTTATCTTGATTGAACAAGTTCTCTATAAAGATTGTGTTAGGAAGACATCATAGGGTGATTCCAAACTAGAAAAGACTAATATAGTCTATTTGAAAGATTTTCCAGACTGTCGAAGAAGATCAATATTAAAATATATCATTATATTTTAATAATGATATAATCTACAAATAAAATTAATGATTAATACAATTTTATTGATTTTAAGATGATAAATAACCATTTTTGGCAACAATTAATATTAACAGCATACTGACTATAGCAGGTTTAACAACAGGGAACAAAAATTTCATTATAATCAACACAAAAAAAAACTTTTAGTTTTTTTAGTCACTAATTTTACTTTATGCTTGTTAATTGTTCCATCAGAATTTAACTTCAGCATATAGACCCACTTAAATTCAATAGATTTTTTATCTTCTAATAATTCAATCAATACCCAAGTTTGGTTTCTTTTTAGAGCATCTAACTCTTCTTTTATTGCATCAACTCGTTCCTAGCTTTTATTGGCTTGATCATATGAGTTTGGTTCCTATAAAATAGAAACATATGTAGAAAACTGTTAGGAGTTTTAATTATGACCGAGCCTTTCAAGTTCTTTAATTCAAGAAACGGGTTCTTGATGATGGAATTCAACACTCTAGCGCAGCGGACATAGAATTAGAGGAGAATTCGAGGTTAGGGAGAGAAGAGCCGAAGGGGAGGAGAGAAATACCACTAGATCACACCTAGCGGTCCAAGAAGGGGGAGGAGGGCCGAGAGATAACTTAAACACCAAGTTCCAAAATATTCAATTCATAGCCCCAAAAAGTGGGGTGGGCATCACCATTTAAAGAGGTTGGTTTGCCCAAGAGTATTCGGTTACAAGAAACTTCCAACATAACAGAATTCGGTTTCAAGAAAGATAAAAGAGAAAGTAAACAAAACAGAATTATTCCATAAAAAACATAAATGGGCCCGTATAGACACTTGGGCCGAGAGACGGATGAATAAAATATTTTAGGACCGAGGTTTTTGATGAGCAGCCCGTAACATAATCCCCCCCTTTGAAGTTTGTCGCCCTCGACGAAAAGAACGTGGACTGGTCAGCCTCTAATATGCATCTTCAACTTCAAAACTATTGCTTCGGTCGGGCTTCGGCACATTCAGCAAAAGTCGCAGCATAAGACCGTATTTTCACAAAAAACTTTCGGCAGAATCGCTTCAGTAGTGGAACTGGCCCGGTCCTTGCGGTCCTCTGTGCTGCCAGGTCGCTTGCCACTCCGCCCCTTTCTGGAATTTCTGTGCACCCAAGGTCGAGTTTTTTAGTGTTTAGAGCTGGCCTTGGTTGCTGCAATGTCCCCAGCGCCTGGTGCAAAAATAATTTCTTCCAACTTTGATTAAACTCCATACTTGGCTCAAAAATACAGGCCAAGTCTTTCTCCCGGACCAGCATAAAAGCAGCATCGAATGAGCCATAGCTTCTAATTAGATCATTAGGAATATCTTCCAAGGTCATTGCAGCGAGTGAAACAGTTTGGCCTTTGGGCTTACTCTTTACTTGCATTTTGGCAGCAACAATATATTCATCTAAGGTCTTTTCCAGCTGGTTTCCATGCATCAAACTGGCCTGCGACCGAGGAATCCCTTTAAGGACCGTGGTTTTGTCTTGCTTATCATAGGATAGGGTCAGCTTTTCAAAGTCCCAAGAAGACGGGCCTAGAGTAATCAACCATTCAATTCCCAACACAATATCATAACCGTCCATGGAAATTACCTTCATTTCTGTTTGGTATTCATTGCCTTCCATCGACCACTTCAAGTCCTTACAAACACTAGAACATAAAACATTAGATCCATCAACCACTCTAACTGATTGTACCTGGTTTGCTATGCTTTTGTGGTCTATTTTCTCCAAAATCCTGCTATTGATAAAATTGTGGGTGCTGCCTGTATTGATCAAGATCACCACCGGCAGGTTCCCAACTTTGCCAAGAATCTGGAGCGTTTGGAAGGCTTTAGACCCGGTCAGGGCATGTAAGGATATGGCTGGTTCATCCCTTGAGCCGAGCAATGAAGGTAAATCATCCAAAACAGGTTCTTGGTCAGGTTCTTGATCTTCTTGATTGGCCGAAACTATGAATAACTTGGATTTACACCTATGGTTTGGTTGCCATTTTTCATTGCAAGAATAGCATAGACCCTTCTTTCTCTTTTCATCCATTGATGCTGAGTCTAATTGCTTAACATGGCCCTGGTTTGCATTTGAAGAGGACCCATATGATGAATTCTTGAATTCAGTATTGGTGCTCGGCCCGGCTGTGTTGATATTGGATGGCGTGGGCAGCAATGATGCTTCAGCGCTGTACAAGTTACCACTGCTCATTAAGGACCGATATGTTGCTTCTTGGACTTTAGCCATGGCCATTGCTTCGTTTAAAGAATCTGGAAATCGCAACCTGATGCAGTTCGCAATCTCTTCCCTTAAACCGGACAAGTAACAATCAATGACGTAGTCCCTTGGCATATGTAATAACTTTTGAGAGATCGACATGTACCGGAGGTTATATTCTTGAACCGACCCAACCTGTTTTAAATTCATTAGCTGTCTCATTGGTGTATCATGTATAGATGGCCCGAATTGAGTCATAAGGTCTCTCTTGAACACGGTCCAAGATAGGGCCTCCATATGATTTCGGTTTTGAAGATATGACCCGTACCGCATTCTTGCTTCTCCAGAAAAATGAATGGGGGCGATTTCTAATTTAGTGGCATCCTTAGTTTTGTCCACTCTGAAAAATTGCTCGGCAGAAATTAGCCAGCCCTCGACATCCGACCCATCAAACCGAGGAAAATCGACCTTGGTTAGCCGAGTAGGAGGAGCATAGTGTTGATCGCGGTTCTGACCAGGGTGCGGGGGCCTAAATGGTGAAGGACCGTGGCAAGAATTATCATTATAGGGTCTGTGGCGGGGTTCTTGCACGTTTCCAGATGCCCCGCTTTCAAGGGCCGCCATTCTTTCTTCAGCAACATCAAATCTACGGTCTATGGCAGCTTGCATTGCTGCTGTTTGTTGAGATAAGTTTTCAATCAGGGCCTTGAGAGCATCCATTTCCGATTGCTGGCGAGTTTCTACCATGTTGAGAATCGGCCAGCTCTGATACCAAGATGTTAGGAGTTTTAATTATGACCGAGCCTTTCAAGTTCTTTAATTCAAGAAACGGGTTCTTGATGATGGAATTTAACACTCTAGCGCAGCGGACATAGAATTAGAGGAGAATTCGAGGTTAGGGAGAGAAGAGCCGAAGGGGAGGAGAGAAATACCACTAGATCACACCTAGCGGTCCAAGAAGGGGGAGGAGGGCCGAGAGATAACTTAAACACCAAGTTCCAAAATATTCAATTCATAGCCCTAAAAAGTGGGGTGGGCATCACCATTTAAAGAGGTTGGTTTGCCCAAGAGTATTCGGTTACAACAAACTTCCAACATAACAAAATTCGGTTTCAAGAAAGATAAAAGAGAAAGTAAACAAAACAGAATTATTCCATAAAAAACATAAACGGGCCCGTATAGACACTTGGGCCGAGAGACGGATGAATAAAATATTTTAGGACCGAGGTTTTTGATGAGCAGCCCGTAACAAAAACACATATACGAGTAATCTTACCATGAAGAAGTGTAGTATGTATAGATTTGTGGTGTATGGTATGAAGTCAAAACAGTAGGTTCAGAATGGTTGATTTTCTTAGTTTCTGATGATATATAACCAGGTTTAACTATTGAATCATAGTCATTCAAATCAATAGAAATATTTGACTTAGATGAAGAATGATCAAGGAATACTAAACTCTCATGGGATTAGGGTGAGCAAACGGGTAATTCAACCCATATTATTTACTAATATGGGTTGGGTATGGGTTGGGTTGAGTATGGGTTGGGTAACCCAAATTATTTTTTATTTATTTTTTTATTTAACATGTATTTGACTCATTTAATACATTTTTATTCGTTTAACACGTTTTTCACATTTTTGACATTTTTAATACATTTTTCTCACGTTTTTGATACGTTTAACACGTTTTTCGCACGTTTAACACATTTTTGACACGTTGAACACATTTTTCATGTTTTTGGCAAGTTTAACACGTTTTTAATACGTTTAACACGGTTTTGACACGTTTGACACGTTTTTTCACATTTTCGACACGTTTAACACATTTTGACGCATTTTTGGCACGTTAAACACGTTTAACACGTTTTGACACGTTTAACATATTTTTCACATTTTGACAAGTTTTTGGCATGTTTTGACACGTTTAACACGTTTTCCACATTTTTGACACGTTTTGACACGTTTAACACGTTTTCAACACGTTTAATACGTTTTTCACATTATTGACACGTTTTACACGTTTTTCACATTTTTGGCACGTTTAACACGTTTTGACACGTTTAACACGTTTTCTACGTTTTGAGACGTTTAACACGTTTTTCACACGTTTTCGACACGTTTAATACATTTTCGACACGTTTAATACTTTTTTCACACATTCAACACGCTTAACACATTTGACACGTTGGACACTATTTTCATGTTTTGACATGCTTAACACGTTTTTAACACGTTTGACACATTTTTCACGATTACGACACATTTAACACATTTTCACGTTTTTGGCACGTTTAACACGTTTTGACATGTTTAACATGTTTTTCACGTTTTTCACATTATTAACATGTTTAACACGTTTGTAACATGTTTAACACGTTTGTAACATGTTTAATATATTTTCACACGTTTTTCACATTTTTGGCACGTTTAACACGTTTTGACACATATTCCACGTTTTTGGCACGTTTAACACGTTTTCCTCGTTTTTGGCACATTTGGATACGTTTAACACGTTTTGACACGTTTAACATGTTTTTCACATTTTGACACGTTTAATACGTTTTCACACGTTTAATGTCAAACGTGTGAAAAACATATTAAACGTGTCAAAAAAGACAAAAACGTGTTAAACGTGACAAAACGTGTTAACGTGCAAAAAAATATGTTAAATATGCTAAATTTGTAAAACGTGTTAAAATGTCAAAAATGTGTTAAACGTGCCAAAAACGTGAAAAATGTGTTAAACATGTTACAAACGTATTAAACATGTTACAAACATGTTAAACATGTTAAGAATGTGAAAAACGTGAAAAACATGTTAAACATGTCAAAAACGTATTAAACGTACCAAAATGTGAAAAACGTGTTAATGTGTGAAAAACGTGTCAAATATGTCAAAAACGTATTTAACATGCCAAAAACGTGAAAACATATTAAATGTGTGAAACATGTGTTAAATGTGTGAAAAACGTGTGAAAACGTGTTAAACATATAAAAAAACGTGTTAAACATGCCAAAAACGTGAAAACCGTGTTAAACTTATCAAAAATATGTTAACATGTTAGTTATGTTAAAACGTGTTAAACGTGCTAAAAACGTAAAAAAAACGTGTTAAATTTGTCAAAAACGCCTTAAACGTATTAAACATGTCAAAAACGTTTTAAACGTGACAAAAACGTGTTATTAGTATGAAAACGTGTTAAACATGTCAAAAACTTGTTAAACGTGCCAAAAACGTAAAAACGTGTTAAACGTGTGAAAAACATGTTTTAAATGTGAAAACGTGATAAAAATATTAAAAACGTGTTAAACATGTGAAAAACGTGTTAAACATATCAAAAACGTGTTAAAATGTCAAAAACGTGAAAATCATGTTAAACTTATCAAAAACGTGTTAAACGTGCCAAAAACGTGAAAATCGTGTTAAACTTATCAAAACGTGTTAACGTGTTAAATATGTTAAAAACGTGTTAAACGTGTCAAAAACGTAAAAAAACGTATTAAACTTGTCAAAAACGCGTTAAACGTATTAAACATGTCAAAAACATGTTCAACGTGACAAAAACATGAAAAACGTGTTTTTAGTGTGAAAATGTGTTAAACATGTCAAAAACGTGTTAAAAACGTGAAAACGTGTTAAACGTGTCAAAAACGTGAAAACGTGTTAAACGTGTCAAAATGTGAAAACGTGTGAAAAACGTGTTAAACGTATGAAAAACGTGTTAAACGTGTGAAAACATGTTAAACGTGTGAAAAACATGTTATAAGTGAAACGTGTTAGATGTGTGCAAAACGTGTTACACGTATGAAAAATATGTTAAACATGTCAAAAACGTGTTCGACTTAAAGTTGGAAGATGATTAGTTTATATTGGATTAATAATAGAGAATTAAACTAAATTTATATAATTTGGGTAATTTGGGTAACCCTAACCCAACCCAAATTAAATTCAACCCATACTCAACCCAACACATATTAACCAACCCAAATTAATATTTTGGGTTTGGGTTAGGGTTGGGTTTGGGTAAACCCATATTATGCTCACCCCTACATGGGATACTTGAGTTGAAACATTATTGATTGGAGACACTATTTGTAGATGGTGAATGTTGACTTTCAACAAAAGTATTAAAATTAGGTGATGAAATATTTTTATCAAGATTTTCAACAACATTAATATCAAATTCAGTAGAAGCGTGATCATAAAAATTGGAATCATCATCAATGTATAACAATAGAGTCCAATAATTGTCCTCTGTTTCACACAATAATGTGAGAAAAGGAAACACGTATGCTCATGTAAATAATATATCTACTAATAATTATTTTTCCAGAATCAAGATCATATGTTTTATATCCCTTTTTTTCATTATTATATTGCAAAAGGATGCATTTAGAGGCTCTCGAATCAAATATAGACTTGTGTAGGTGAGAATTCGCAACATAGCATAAGTAACCAAAAACTTGAATACTTGAATAATCTAGTTCTTGTAAATTTAACATGTAAAATGGTGTTTTCCACTTATGGGAAACATGTTTATAAGAAATTTAGCCATAAGAATTGAGAATAACCCTAATTTAGATGGCAATTTAGATTTAAACATCAAAGCTCGAGCAACTTAAAAAAATGTTTATGTTTACGCTCCACTAAACTATTCTGATGTGGACTATATACACAAGTCTTCTGATGTATAATGTCATAAGATTGAAACAAATTTTGACATTTTACACTTATGAATTCACTCACATTGTCTGTTTGAATTATTTTAATAGATTTATCAAACAAATTTTAACATTTAACACTTATGAATCAGTCACATTGCCTATTCGAATTATTTTAACAGATTTATCAAACAGATGCATCATGCTTAGATTAAAACATACATGTCTACTAGCTCCTGTATCTATAATCTATAAACCATTTCTCATAAAATCATTTATTTCAAAAACATATAAGAAATAATTAATATCCGCATATCCACCACAATGAGCAAAATTAACCTAATTTCTTTTGAGTGCCTACACAATCTCTTGTTGAATCAGCACAACACAGTAAATTCAGTTGGTGTATCATCAACATTCTTTCCAGCATCAATAGAGGATTCAACCATGTTAACATTGTTTTTTTCTTTCACAATCATATCCCTAGAGTTTTTGTACTAGTCTGGAAATCCCAAGAGTTTAAAACATCCATCATCTTTTTGTCTTTATCCTCCTTTCCTTCAGACATTCTAAAATTAATGAATTTGTCTCTTGATTTGTTGAATGTCTCATTGATCATCATTGTCAAGTTTCCAAAACTATTATCAAATCCAATCATATTAACCACTATGTAATCGTTTTTTTTGTTCAACAAGTACCAAAATCATATAGGAACATCAGAAATCTAAATACAATGGCGCTACCAAAAAACGTCGAAAGCAGAATCTTGATTCCTAAATCAATGTCGGCAACGTATAGCACTGATTATACTATCGAGAAAGATGCATCAGTGACTCTAATTACATTGCCTTTCAAGATCACATCAATCAGACTAGATGAATCAACCGTGGATTACTAGAATATAAGAAATTTATCAAAACAAAAATCAATATAAGAACTTTTGAATGCATTGGCTTACAGCGCTGTAAACACTCTGAAAGATTAGTGCTTCAGAGACTCTAATTTGCTATTTTACAAAAAGACGTCAAACGGATTGAAAACAATAATATGATGCAGAAGCAGATTGAGAAAACCAAAATAAGAGATGTTGCAAAATTGAAAGGCTCAGAGATATTAGTTATGAATTAATCAAAGAAATTACATTGAGTCTTCATAGTTTGATGGTATAACTTTAGTCATCATAGCCTAGCCTGCCTGAAAAACTTGTAAAATGCAGAAGAAACGAATCTAAGAAAATCGAAATCCTTCTATCGTATGTGAAGAGATCTAACGCAAAGATGAGGATATCTTAGACGGAGAGAAAGATAGAAGAAATCGAACATGATTGATCTGCAGTTGGGCATCCTAATGTACGTGAATTTAAGCATAACTTTTCGCGACGGAGTAGATACGGGAAGAAAAACCCTAGGTATTATATTGCTTCACAGAATTTAAATTACATAAACGTACAATGAAAAGCCCATTTGTCTTGGGCCTCCCTTTCATTTAAATAAATAAAGCTAGTTTTTTTTTATAAATTCTCCCATTTACTAATTTTCTAATCAAAATAGCACTTATTAATCAACTAAAATATATATATTTTTTAATTAAATTTTAAGTAAAAACACATTTTAATGATTAAACTAATTAAAACCCAAATTTGGATAGATCAAAGTTTTTCAAACACAAACCTAAAAAAAAAAATCATTAGCGCAAGCCTATGTTTAGGCCCCTGGACGCAAGTAGGCCCCTACATGGACGCAAGTAGGCCCCTACATGGACGCAAGTAGGCGGACAAGCCTATGCAAGACGAATCCCGAACATAGACGCGCGTTTTGAACAACTTGTCCTCCTTTGCGTATACGACGAGAAGCCCCCTCTCATTTTTTTTATTTCGGGGAGTTAATAATTTTGGTCATTTCTCGACCAAATCAACCCCAAAAAAGTCGCATGATCGGAGGCTTGAGGGTCATAACTATGACAGACAATTTTTATTTTGAATTAAGGCTTCAACTCAAAATGCTTTCAGATGGAATCGAGTCCATGACATTGGTACTGTTTCACCTACTATGTATAGCCCATTTATATTATAAATAATATTGGTTTGGGCCTCCCCTATAATTTAAACAATTAGAGCTCGTTCAATATGTTTTTTTTTTAATAAATTCTCCCTTTTACTACTTTCTAATCATAATAGCACTTGTTAATCAATTAAAATATTAAATATATTTATTTATTTTTATTAAATTTAAATTTCAAGTAAAAAAAATATTTTAATGATTAAACTAATTTAAAACTCAAATTTTTATAGACCAAAGTTTTTCTAAACAAAAGTATAAAAAAATTAATATCAAACAAACTTTATAAATTGTTAAATTGTGAGCTAATTTGTATTATTTAAATAAAAATATAATAATTGTAGACACTCAATTTTACTCCCTAATTTATTTAAAATTGTCCAAGCTAATAAATAATTTTGTTAAAATTCATATACTAATTCATTGCAAATAATTATTTTTGAAAAGATTTGTATCGATCGGATTCCAAAAATAATTAATTTTGGAATATATTTTAAATAAAACTCAAAGTATAAAAAATAATAAGTTGATAAATATGATGAATTTATCAATTATTAAAGTTAATTTATTTATTTTGTAGGTATTTAGAAAAAATTGAATCGGAGTTAATCAGAAAATCATCGGCGGCGAGCAACCGACAAAATCCTCTAACATCTTCGAGGCGGGTTGGTTAGAGGTATAGGGTGTAGTCAACGATGCAGTTGAGGGTACAACAAGGGTTTGAGAGACTGGAACTCATGCATGGAATTCAAACTCAATACCAAGATGCGGTCAAGGTTCGAGCCTAGATGCAATCGACGAAGGTAGGACTTTATCCCAAGTGTAGATCCTGGACCCATGTGAATATATGCGAGCATTCAACCCTTACATGGAGAAAGTAGGCGGCCCAGGCCTATGCAAGACGTGTCCCAAACGCATACACGCGTTTTGAACAACTTATCCTCCTTTGAGTAGACTATGAGAAGCCCCCTCTCATTTTCTTTGATTTTGGGGAGTGAATATCTTGGTCATTTCTTGACCAAATCGAACCTAAAAAAAACGCATGACCGGAAGACTTAGGATCACAATTATGACAGAGAATTTGATAAAAGAGAGTCACACGTTTTATAACTTTCCTCGACACTCATTGTATGCCTAAAGAAGTTTAAAAAAAATAAAGGAGAGTCGCATCGTTTTGTAAGTGACCTACGAACAACCAAACATAGGCAACACGCGAAGGGCACATCCTTTCCCCTTTCATCTTCAATTGCTCCATTTATACATTCTATTCTCCACATTTATCAATCTCATTCATATTCTCATTCTCTTATTGTTTTTTAGCCATCAATTAGTCATTTCAATATTTGAACATATTTCATACATACACAATTAGTATGTTAGGATCAAATTCCTAAAAAGTTTTTACTTTTTAAATTGAAACACATTTGTAGAATAATTTTTATAACCAATTAAATACTATTAATAACAACAAAATTATTCAACTCCTAACAATAATATTATGAGATTCCATTTTTCTATTTTTTCACCTTCAACAAGATATTTCTTTCTAATTTATGGAAGGAGATAATAAAGATAAATAGAGTAGATATGTTGATATTTTGAACATCCATAGTGACTAAAGTTCAAAACTCATCTCAACTCTCATTACCTTTTTAAATCACATGTAAATCTTTAATTAGACGATGTTTATGTCGTTCAATCAAATGAGTTTTGATCGAATATTTAAGAGAGAGAATTTGGAGGAGAGAACGAGAGAAGTAATGACGTGGCATCACCTCATTGACGGAAAAAAGAAAAAAAAACGTGTGGAGAGAGAAGAGAAAGATTTTTACAACCAATCAAATTGTGGCACATCATTCACTTTTCTATTCTCTCTTTCAAATTCTCTCTAACCTTTCTCTAAAAATAATTATGATCTTTACTCTAGTAATTTAATAACAAATTTTATTGAAGCATGAAATCTCTACAATGAAACTAATTATTTCCTCTATAAAAAAATGTAATTTAATAATATAAACATTATAAAAAATAAATAAAAACAACTTACATTGATATATAGAACAGACCTTTCTTTTTCAAGTCTGTTAATATTATTCGTTAACAAGGATAACGATTTATTGTTCGATTAAGGGAGATTTCGGCCGCATTGTCTACAATTTAGGATTTGACCAACAAAATCTTCTGCCATCAACGGAAATTTAAGGTTCAACTAGGAGAAAATGGATTGGAGGATTTCACAGATGAGGAATTTTTATTTTTATTTTATTGTAGAATTATCTCTCAATTTTCCTAGCCCAGGGGATGCCCAATCGTCTAAGTAGGCCTAACCCAAGGAATATTCTAGTTAAGAAAGATGTATTCTAATTTAAGAAGGGATATTTTAATTAATGAAGGGATATTCTTGATTAAGAAGTGATATCTTAAATTAGTGTAATTAATTTGTAATAGGAAGACAATTCCTAAATTAATAGGTCATAAGTATTATAAATACTTCAAAGGTATTACATTGTAATGATCAAGTGCAAGCAATAAAATTATCTAAATTTTATCTCTCTTAAATTTCTACATGGTATCAGAGCAGGGTTTTCCATCTTAAAGGAACCCTGTTCACAATTATTAGTTGTCTCCTCTAATGGTGGAAATAGCCATTGGAGAAGAACTCAAATTATTATATTATCTCATATTTCCTAAGTATTTTTTATCTCTATTTTATCACCCTATGTTAAACAAGTGGGACATCATTTCAAAATTGCACTTTATATCTCGGTCGAATCTGTACATGTTAATGTCTCGACAAATTTCTTCCAACATTTCATCTGTAAAAAATTATCATCTTTCACTTCAAAAGTTCCAAGAGCCAAAAGTCAGGTGTTAAATACCAAGATCCAAGAGCCAAGAGCAAGTGCCAAGTTCCAAGAGACAAGTGTAAAGTGCAAAGTACAAAGTGCAAAGTGCAAAGTGAGACAAGTGCCAAGAGCCAAGAGTCAAGAACTCTTCCCAAGTAGAATTTCGAAGAACTATGTGGCAAGTTGGGTACTCTCAATATCCTTTACCCAACTTGAGGGGTAGTGTAGAATTATCTATCAATCTTCCTAGCCTAAGTGGATGACCAATCACCTAAGTAGGCCCAACCTAAGGAATATTCTAGTTGAGGAAGATGTATTCTAATTTAAGAAATGATATTCTAGTTAAGAAAAGGATATTCTTGGTTAAAAAATGATATCTTAAATTAGTATATTTAATTTGTAATTGGAAGACAATTCCTAAATTAGTAGGTCATAAATCTTATAAATACTTTAAATGTGGACATGACACTTAACAGAAATTTCATTATCTTTTCATACAGTAAATTTGACAAGTTTATATCGTGTAAAATTGTCATTCTTCTACTTTGCAATTGGCTGCCTAGACCAATAAATAAATATATATATATATATATATATATATATATATATATATATATATATATATATATATATATATATATATATATATATAAAAGATTGTATTTGATAAAACTAAAAATTAACATCTAATTACTGAAATATGAGTACTGAATTATTTCAATATTTAACAATAATAAATGAAATTATCAAATAAAAATATTTTAAATTTAAGTACTAATAAATAAGTTGATAATATTTTAAACTAACGTCTAAACCAATTAGATTAATACTAATATTATTTATGTTAATTAATAAATTTAATATATTTCATTATATAATTAGATAAATGTAATTTATATTAAATATTAAAACAAAATATCAAGATTTTTTTTTTAAACTCGCATATTAGACAATTGATTTGCAATTTGTTCATATAAATTAAACTATAAAAGCTTGATGGTTTTGAAGACTCCATCATTTGTTGATTATTTTGATTAATATTATCAACTTCAAATTGTTCAAAAAATAAGTCACTCCTATCTCTTTTTGATAAAATTATGTAACGTTGCACAAGTAATAAAAATATTTCTTTAGGTTTGAAAATTGTACGGCGCCATCTTATCCAATATTGGAAAACGAGCTTTTCAATACGCCAATGTACATTAATGACATTTCTTAATTTTGCATGTTCTTGATCAAATAATACTTCGTTCGAGTTTAACCACCTCGTTGAAAATTAGCGAGACAATAACGCACATTTCGTTAAGGCGACATAAATCATTGAGTATGAGTATATGCAACATCACATAAATAATATTCATCAACAATTTAAAATAAACATATATAAAGTTATTAATATAAATAAATAATTTTAAAATATAGAATAATAATTTACTAGGTTATAGAAAGGGAAATTTTGACAATGGATTAAGCATTGTCTTAGTTAACACCTTAGAATCATGTGCCACTCCTTCCCATCCCATCCCGTCCAAATAAATATAAATATCATATCGAAATCACATATAGCAGCAATACATTTTGATAGCGTTTCCCCTTTCCTCTTCCTCTATATCGAACTTGTTCATTTCTCAAAACAACGACATGCACTCAAGTTTCATCTAATGCACCTAGTGCCCCTAAATAAATGTTAAAACAAATTATGAAATAAAAACTGAAAAAATTATATATATATATATATATTAATATTTAAACATTACCTTAAATACTTCTCGAAGAATATCGTTAAAAAAGAATTGGAAGAATATTGTCAAAACTTACTTTAGGTTGTTTTTTTCAAAACTAATATGATAAAACTATAATATTGTGATAGAAAAATTAAGTAGATTAATTTTTGGAACCGGCCAGACAAACTAAACAGAAGTTAAATTTCATGTGCAGGTAATGAACAAACCGGAACCGGAAATCAGGTGTTCAGAAAACGGTTGTTACCACTTCAAAGAAACCGGTTTTAAGTGATCAAGCCGAAGGATCACAGGAACCGGCTTCACTATCTCAAGCAACCGGTTAGCAAAGAACAAAAGATTACACTCCAACCGGATCATAAGGTACAAGACACAGAAACCGGAAAGTACAGATCAAAAGTCAGAAGATTCAAATTTCAAGAGTGACGTACTGTGACAGAGGAAACGTGTCTCGAAAGAATAAAAGAAGATCGGATCCGATCAGAAGCATGGGAGGAAGGCAATGATGCCTTGGTGATCCAATGCTGACGACCGGAAGCGGATGTTCAACACGTGTATCAATCTGAAAACCGGTTATGTCATCATCTGCTCAGAGTCATCTGCATGAATGCCAGGTGTTGAGGAAGTTGAAGCGTGCAAGCAATCCTTCTGCAGATAGGCGTGCTAATGATCAACCAATCCGCAAGAGAGAGAAGAAAGTAGCCGTTAGCTACTTTCAGCTATAAAAGGAAGATCAATCGTCTTCATTCAATGCAGTTCGGGACTTGTAGTTGTGAGCATCATAAATTCAAAAAGTCATAAAGCATTAAAGTCTAGAGAGATAAAGTTCTATATTCGGTTTGCCTAAAACCGGAAATCCTTGTGTGTGATTATTGTGTTGTGTTGTATTACATCAAAGCGTGAGTTTGGTGTAAACCGGCGAGTAGCGAAGTTGGGCTCGACCGGAAGTGTAATTGTAACTCTTAAGAGTTAGTGGAGATCCTTCTCATAACCTGAGAAGAAGGGGTGACGTAGGAGGGTTTGCTCCGAACATCCATAAACAAATTTCCTTGTCTTGTGTTCTTTCATTTCGCTTTCATTTCCCGCTGTCTTACCGTAAACCGCAAACCAATCATACTTCCAAAACCGGTCACTCACTTTCGTTAAACATCCTCCTTCTTAAACATCATCTAAAGTTGCAAACGTTGCTTCAACCTGAAACAGACACTTCCGCCCTTGAACACCGGTTCAAGAGTCTGTGACAGGTTGTGCAGTGCTGAGAACGGTTTTAGTCTTTAACCGGACTATCACCAAGTTGTGTGTGTTGTAAGCGCCACCCTTACCGAAACCGGAAAACATACCCCGGTCCCCCAAGGGCGTCCCCGATCCTAACAAGTGGTGTCAGAGCGAGGTTCTTAGCACTCAAGCAACCAAAATGGTGGGAAGCATGACTCACAGCGAAAAGCCGCCAATGCTAAACAGCGAAGCATTTAGCAGTTGGAAGAAGCAGATGTATTTACATCTGATAACATTAGATGATGAGATGAGTCGAGTCCTGAAAGAAGGACCGATCAAGATTAACAAGGAGGAAAGCCAGTGGACAAGTGAAGATCGGAGAAGAAGCAACCTGGACAACCATTGCATGAGGCACATCTATAAAGCCATAGATAACAACACTTTGAACAAAATATCAGAGTGCGAAAATGCAAAGGAAGCCTGGGAAACGATTATCCAGATTCACGAGGGAAACGAAAGAACCAAGGAAAATAAAATCTTGGTGGCTACGCAGAAGTATGAGAACATAAGGATGAAACCGGGAGAAAACATGAAAGAATTTAGCAACCGGTTCACCAGCGTAGTAAGCGAGCTTCAGACACTCGGAAAGAAGTATGACAACCGAGAAGTGATAATCAAAGCTCTAAGATCCTTGCCAAGCACGTGGGACATCAAGACCATGGTGATGAGGGAGTCCAGCACCCTTGGGCAAATGAAGTTGCATGATGTATTTGAGGACTTGAAAGCCTACGAATTCGAGATTAATTCTCGGATTGAAGATGAAACATCTACATCAACCGCAACAAGAGCTTTAGTCACATCGGTGGAACCGGCGGCTCCAGTATCAACCGCACCGGCTCCAGTCAAAAATACCGATCAGATAACCGACGACGTGATGGCGATGCTAACTCAGAAATTCGGAAAATTCATGAAGAAGAGCCAGCCACCATCTAACAATGATTTTAATTATAACTATGTAGATAAATCAAACAAAAGATGTTATAACTGTGATGGTTTTGGACATTTCAGGTCAGAATGTAGAAAACCAAGAAGAGATGATAGAAAACCGGAAGGAAACTATCAAGGGAATAATTATCAAGGCAACCGGTATCAGGGAAACAATTATCAAGGAAACAATTATCGGGGAAACAACAATAACCAACGAAACGACTACCGAAGAAATGATAATCAACGTGCTGATGAAGGAAAGGAGATCCAAAAGGCTCTCATTGCATCAGACGGTGGAAGTGAATGGGCATATTCCGACAATGAAGAAGGTGAAGAGAAAATAATCCGGGAACATAATCCGGTGTTACACTCAAGAACGAAGCATATCGACATTCGACATCATTTCATCCGGGAACATGTTCAGGAGAAACACATCCGGCTGGAATATGTGTCGACCGAGCAACAAGTAGCGGACATCTTTACGAAACCGCTACAGGAAGCTAAGTTTTCATATTTTCGAAATATTTTGGGCCTTACTAATCTTAATCAATTGATATAATCATGATGCATGTAAAACCGGGATATGTGTTCAGGGAGAAGCGAAAGTTTCTCAAACCATATTCAAATAGGCCATTAATAAAATCAAACATGCTAACAGGGAGGAAGTCTCCGGTTATGCCCGACTACTTCAAATATCAAATCAAATGTATGTTTACTATGGAGTTGAAATAACCAGGTTGAAGTGGATAAAATCCAAAATTGAACAATTGTTGATATCAATCAATTATTCTTCATAAAACGGAAATATTCTACTAAAACCGGTCATGGAAAACCGCTTAGTACGCATGCACTCTGATCTGATGAAATGAATTTTTCCGGTTAACCTGAGATGAACAACCGAGTTTTCGTGCATGCTTTGATAAATGAAGCCTGTGATTAATTAAAAACAAGTTTACCTCAATCAAGATGACGACATGTGTCCATCATCAAGAGAGGGAAACTTACATCTTGTCAATAGATATTTTTCATCATTGCTATCTTAGTAATTATTAGATTTACCTTGGAAATAACCATTAGTTACTTCAACAAGTTAAGTCTATTTAATAGCTGATGACATCATCAGGCATGCTTAATTTCATTTAATACCAAGCCGAATCCACGGGCTATATAAACCATGCTTAATATTTGTCAAAACATCACAAGTTCACTATTCACAAGAATCATCCTTGAGATAAAATCATCCTTTCTCTCTCAAAACAAACATGAACTCCAACCCTTTAGCCAAGAAGATCTTACTGGCAGATTTTGAATCAATCTACCAGTATGAGGATCATGAAGTCAAGGAGATGTTCTTAGCCATTGAAAGGAGCGGGCTAAGAAGTTTCCTTGAGAACAGGTTCATCATCGACTACCTTGTAGTCGAAGAACTGTTCGAAACCGTAAAAGAGGTGCATCGAGAGATACTCGTTGCACAGGTTTACGGGCAAAAATTCCTTTTCAGCGAGACGGATTTCGCTGTATACTGCGGTTTACCCAATGAAGGGGTAACCGATCTAACCTATTCATCGGTGACAATGGAAGAGATGTGTCGCCGGTTTTCTGGATCTAATATCCCGGTTAAGCCCTGGGGTGCTAAGAGTCAACTTTCTCACAAGTACCAGATTCTCTGCGAGATTCTGGGAAAATCTGTTTTATGCAGAGAGAAAAGTTACTACTACACTCAGAGGGTCTTCGAGATGATGATAGCTGTAACGGTTGGGACACCGGTCAATTGGTCCTGGATCATCTTCAACAACCTGAAGAAGATGATTCTCTCCAACAAAACCGGATACGCTCCTCAGCTGAGCGGTTTCTGCGCAAGTCTGGAGATCCACTCCGGAGCTTTCGTCACTCTGCATCCAAGGCACGTGCTCACCAAAGAACGAGTACAGGAGATGATCGACAGGTGGGAAGCGATCAAGGCTAGAAAGATTCAAGCGGCTGAGGCTTCAACCGCTCAAACAGCTGAATCGTCAAATATCTAAACCTGTCTTTCGTTTCTTCTTTCCTTTTCCTTACAAAACCGGTACTTTTGATGTACTACCGGTTTTGGACTTCAATTAATGAAATAGATTTCATTTCTTTTCCAAGTCAAAATCTACAATATTTAATGCGCAGCATCAAAATAAATCATTATTCTCTTGGAAATATAAACTTCAAAGCATGCCTGACTTGATTTGACAAGACTTGCTCATATTCTCTTGAAAAAACACAAAATCATTAATGCCTAAGCATAAACGGCTAGATTTTCAAATCCTTGCATTAAATGCTATCAGTCATTCCAGGCTATAAAAAGGGGCTCAACCTCCATCTTTCAAATCACGCCTTCAAGCATTCCTCTCTCTAAGAATTCAAAAGCTTAAGAACTCTTCTAAGTCCTCTTCATTCTCCATCATCATGTCTACTGAAATTAGAAACACCTTGATCATCGACTTTGAAGACATCAAGCACAGCTACGACCATGAATGCATTTATCAACATATCATAGCTTCTGGCCTGAAAGGTTTCCTCAAGGGCTCGGACCTCATCCTCGTGGATGAGGTGTACGAATTTTTCAACAATGGTCACGTTCTTGATGATGGCAGCATCCGCACCATCATCGATGGCCAATTCCTCCAGTTTTCTGAGGAGGAATTCGCCACATTCTTTCACCTTCCAACGGAAGGTTTCTCTGACTTTCCGACGCCGCATCTACCGGCTAAGGAAATCTTCTTCAAGATCTTCTCTTCTTCCTACGCTCCTGTTAAGGACTTCGGGAAGAAAGAAGACTTCGCTCCCCATTATCAAGTCTTTCACGACTTGGTTCAAAGGTCTATCATACGCCGAATGCCCAACCAGAACTACAGCCGGGAGGCACTCGATATTATGATAGCCATCATCCGCGAAACCGACATCAACTGGTCATCCTATCTATTCAATAAGCTTAAACAGCTTATGACCGGTAAGAGGGGAAAGATCAGCTACGCCCCTCAGATCACCCGGTTCCTCATGTCCAAACGTCGCAACCTTGGAAAAGGTGTTCCGGTTGGATCCTTCAACACCATTACTATAGAAATGGTCTATAAATGGGTGTCAAGGATTGAGGAACGGTTTCCTCAAAACACCATGGAAAAATGGTATCAAAGGAGGCTGGAAGGAGGATGGTTCACGGAATAAATCTTTCATTTTTATTCTCTTTTCCGGTTTCTGGTCATTTTGTTGTACGACCAGAACCGCTCCTATGTATCTCTTCTCCTGCATTAATGAAATATTTTAGTTTTTCGGTTCTTATCTTCATCAATTCATTCCGGTTTCTCAATCTCATACTCAAACTCAAAGTTAAGTTAACAATTTACGGTTAACAAGCTGTCAATAGAAACCGGAACTTCAGGCAAAAATGAAAATTTGAATAACCTTAACCGCCCATGGTTTTACCTCTCAAAAATGACCGCCCATCGAATTTCCGTTTTTACCGCCGAAAGTTACGGCAGTAACTTTTGGAGGGAAAATTGGCGCCAAAAACACCAAAATGACGGTTCATCTTCAAAACTGCCCGGAACCGCCATCTATATAAAGACGAATCAGCCCATTCAACACATGCGCTTTCTCTCTCTAAAAATTTTCAGAACTTCAAAGATCTCCTCTCTCCGATCATCTTCGAATCTTCATCTTCCTTTCTCAAAATCAATGGATCTAGGCAAAGCCCCGTTTCAATGGATGTTGCAGGTAGATTTTGCAGATATCGACGAGCACGCTGAAGACAAGAACAAGGCTGTTCTTCAACTCCTTCGAGATTCTGGGTTGGAGAAGTTCCTCTCTGGTCCGTTCACCATCTACCCGGCGGCGGTGACGGAATTCTTGGCGACGGCGACACTGTTGAAAAGAAAAATCTCGGCTACCGTCAACGGGAAGGCGGTTCTTATAACTGAAGAAATTTTTGCGGAGGCTCTCGGTCTGCCTAACACCGGCTCGGACCTAAAATTCGACCTAACCAGCGCAGAATCAAATGCTGCCCGGTTGGTTGTATCCCTTTCAGGTCAGGACCTGGTGCTCCACAATAGCCGGAAAATCAAGCTGAAACCGGAATACAAATGGCTGGTAACCGTCATCTCCAGATCGCTCCAAGGAAGGGGAGGTAATTTCGATAACCTCACAAAGCTTAAGCTGAGAATGCTGTTAGCAATTGTCCGCAGCGATAAGGTGGACTGGGGATACGTGTTATACGAAGAATTCTGTCAAATGATAATCAAGAAAGAAGGCCGGGTGCAGGCCTTTGCTATGCAAATAGTTAAGATCCTTGAGTTCCTTAATGTGGAACTAGGTGAAGGCGTACCGTTTCCGATTTCCAACATTCTTGACTCTGAGTCAGTGGCTGAAAAACCGGAGAAGACAATAAAACCTAAAACCTCAAAAACCAAGTCATCTAAGGGAGCCAGTTCATCGGTTCCAGTTGAAGAAGAGACAAGACAAAGGAAACCGTCCAGAAAAGCGGTTGAGGCAGAAGCTCAACCAGAACCCAAAAGGAGGAAGAAGGTATCAGCGAAGAAGAGCTCAAAGAAACCGGCGGACTCCGAGAGAACCCTTTCCTCGGACAATCCACCAGAAAGAACTGCAGATGTCTTCCAGCCAATCCCCATCAACACCGTTGTCCCAACTCCCATCCCATCCGATTCTCCAAAGCAAACCGAATCTTCGGGGAGCAAGGAGAACAAATCAAATTCTAAGGAGGAAGTAGAGAGAAATGTTGACTCTGCAACCTCCAAATCTCCAAGCAAGCAAGCCGATGAAGTATTAGCCGAAGTGGGCTTGAATACTTCAGAAGCCATCCAGAATGTGGTCCAAGAGATCACAAAAGAAACCTAAGAAGACGACGTGTCTAGTCGTCGGAAGCCAGAAAATCAGGTTGAAATGCCTGATCAAACAGAAATCCAACCGGTCGATGAGACGACCAAGTCAACAGAAACCGCACCTCCGGCTCAGGAGGGAAACATTGAAGAACGGGAACCTTCCGGTTCCGCTCAAGGCAAGACAGCTCCAGAAGGTCCTACTCAGGCAGATAAGGGCAAGGGCATTATGATTGAAGAGCCAACTGAAACCGGAACGGGCACATTGCAGATTGACCCTCAGACTGAAGCCTCAACCGGAGAAGAATACCCATACACCTTAGAACAAGAAAATGAGCTGTTTGATGAATTTATTCAAGATATGAATAAAGGTGCAAGTGAAGCGCTGGCTCCATATATCCGGTGGGTGAAGCTCCGAAGTGAGACCAAACTATCCGACATGCTTCCAGGTTTCAGTGGAAACAAGCAATGGGACGCTCTTATCCAGCTAGAAGAAAGGGCACTCGAGTTAGCCAACACCCAATTGATCCAACCGGCGTTTTCCAAAGCTCCGGTAATTCTTGAAAATGTGCGGTTACAAGCAGTTGAGAATGCCTTTCAAGAAATCCAAGGAAAGGAACTGGAACCGATTGAAATGAAGATGGCAGAGAGATTTATTGAAGTACGAGAACGGCTTGTGCGAAGCTTCGAACGTCTTGACAAGAAATGGTGGGACACTTGCCAACGACAATTCAACAATCCTGAGCTATTTCAGAGTAAGCCTTTCTTTATAACTGGTGAAACATCCGACGCTTCTGAAAACCGGGAACAAGAAGCCTCTCAACCGGCTAAGGCTCTGGACATCGAGCAGATCAAGCAAGCAGTGGTGGAAACAGCTGATTCATGTCTTGGGAATTTTAAAGAAGTAACCGAAGAAAGGATCTCAGCGGCTGAAGATAAAATGGTAAACTCTCTACAAGCTATGATGGATACAACTATGCAATCAACAGTTCAAGCCATGATTACCGAGTCTGTCAAAGCTGCAACCGCTCCACTTTTGGACATGTTGCAAGCAATGGCAATTCAGATCGGTGAAATGTCAAAGGCTCAAGTAGGTTCAACCCAAACTCAAATCGAAAAAGACGCTGAAACCGCACGGAAGCTGCAAGAAGAAGAAATTGAAAGAGAAAGGCTACAGAAGGAACTTGAAGATAAGGATCATGAGCTTGCCCAACAATGTAATGAAGAGGAGCAGGCTAACGCTCAGGAATCGGCACAGGGTCAATCGTCCCACTCCATGAGCACAAGAAACAAGAACAAGAAGAAACGGAGTGCCATTAAAGACGTGATGAAGCGGGCAGAATTGAAGACAGCCGAACCGGTTGCGTTAAATGCGGAACCGCTGGATGAGGAAGAAGAAGAAGACCCGGAGGAACTCAACAGACGGAGAAGAAGGACAACCGGAGAACCTGCAGCAACTCCAAGCTTCAGACCTCTGACTGTTCCACCACGTCCACCGCCAAAACCAGCTTGTGCCAACTTCAACCTTATGAAAAAGGTCCCCGGCCATTCAAGTGTGTGGGCCGGTGTGGTGATAGATGCTGACAGACGTGCTAGAGAGCACAGAGCACGAATAGAAGAAGCAAGAAAACGTCTGGACAAAGAACTTGAAAAGGAGCAAGACAAGGGGGGATCATCCAAGCCTTAAACTCTATTTCCATAATTATTTTGAACAATTATGTTTTTGATGTGTTTCAGAACTTGGTTACTTTTGCTATCTTTTATGTTTCCCAAACATATTTTCTACGTTTTTCAAACACACAAGTTCACCTATCTCTCATATTTTTCAAAACATACACTCTTCAAAAACACATGTTTTTCAAACACGTTTCTCTCAAAACAAAATCTTTAAAACTGGCCACACATTACAATTTTTGAATATTTATTCTAAATAATCAAAAAGGGAGAAATTGATAGAAAAATTAAGTAGATTAATTTTCTTAAAACCGGCCACACATTACAATTTTTGAATATTTATTCTAAATAATCAAAAAGGGAGAAATTGATAGAAAAATTAAGTAGATTAATTTTTGGAACCGGCCAGACAAACTAAACAGAAGTTAAATTTCATGTGCAGGTAATGAACAAACCGGAACCGGAAATCAGGTGTTCAGAAAACGGTTGTTACCACTTCAAAGAAACCGGTTTTAAGTGATCAAGCCGAAGGATCACAGGAACCGGCTTCACTATCTCAAGCAACCGGTTAGCAAAGAACAAAAGATTACACTCCAACCGGATCATAAGGTACAAGACACAGAAACCGGAAAGTACAGATCAAAAGTCAGAAGATTCAAATTTCAAGAGTGACGTACTGTGACGGAGGAAACGTGTCTCGAAAGAATAAAAGAAGATCGGATCCGATCAGAAGCATGGGAGGAAGGCAATGATGCCTTGGTGATCCAATGCTGACGACCGGAAGCGGATGTTCAACACGTGTATCAATCTGAAAACCGGTTATGTCATCATCTGCTCAGAGTCATCTGCATGAATGCCAGGTGTTGAGGAAGTTGAAGCGTGCAAGCAATCCTTCTGCAGATAGGCGTGCTAATGATCAACCAATCCACAAGAGAGAGAAGAAAGTAGTCGTTAGCTACTTTCAGCTATAAAAGGAAGATCAATCGTCTTCATTCAATGCAGTTCGGGACTTGTAGTTGTGAGCATCATAAATTCAAAAAGTCATAAAGCATTAAAGTCTAGAGAGATAAAGTTCTATATTCGGTTTGCCTAAAACCGGAAATCCTTGTGTGTGATTATTGTGTTGTGTTGTATTACATCAAAGCGTGAGTTTGGTGTAAACCGGCGAGTAGCGAAGTTGGGCTCGACCGGAAGTGTAATTGTAACTCTTAAGAGTTAGTGGAGATCCTTCTCATAACCTGAGAAGAAGGGGTGACGTAGGAGGGTTTGCTCCGAACATCCATAAACAAATTTCCTTGTCTTGTGTTCTTTCATTTCGCTTTCATTTCCCGCTGTCTTACCGTAAACCGCAAACCAATCATACTTCCAAAACCGGTCACTCACTTTCGTTAAACATCCTCCTTCTTAAACATCATCTAAAGTCGCAAACGTTGCTTCAACCTGAAACAGACACTTCCGCCCTTGAACACCGGTTCAAGAGTCTGTGACAGGTTGTGCAGTGCTGAGAACGGTTTTAGTCTTTAACCGGACTATCACCAAGTTGTGTGTGTTGTAAGCGGCCACCCTTACCGAAACCGGAAAACATACCCCGGTCCCCCAAGGGCGTCCCCGATCCTAACATATTGTCCGCGTGGATAGAAACACAAAGTTAAAAAAGAATGGGAAGAATATCGATTAGTTTTATAGTGTAGAATAATATTCGGTTTGAAATTATAAAATTTATGTGTTTGAGAAAATTCATTTATATATATATATATATATATATATATATATATATATATATATATATATTCTCCTGTCATATTATAGAATATATTATTTGCTCGTATGAATAAATTAAACTATAAGATTTTCAACTAATTTAATAAAAAATAAATATTAAAGTTAAACTAACTGAATTAATTAAATGTACGTAATTTAGATTAAACCAATTTATAAGTAGGTAATATTATGTTTTTTGTCAAATTATTTAGCTATTCCCAGAATGAGAGTATGAAATATTAATTATTAATTAGTTGTTGGGTTCTAATTAAATATTTGACAATATAAGTTTTATAATTTGTTTTAAAATAACTTTACATACACCACCCGTAAACCACTAGAATTTTCAAATTAATTGAATATGTATTAATAAGAAATTAATATGTATTTTATAAATTTCATTATAATAGAACAAATTATAAATGCATAAAATATATTTTAAAAATAAATCGGACTTTAATTAAATAAACTTAATCAATTAATAATCGGAAAATTATAGGCGGTTCAAAAAAAAAGAGTATAAATACAGAGTCCTCCGCGATATTCCCAAGTACAAAAGAAAATAAAAGAATTTTAATTGAATACATCCTTAACTAGATGTATAAATTTTTATAGTTTTTGGTTTATTGTTATTTAGAATCACTTTGAAACTTGTTTGGTTTTGAAATTATTATTATTATTAATATGTGTTTTATATAAGAGTTTAATATAATTATATAAATATATAAAATATATTTTTAAAATAAATTTATTGAATTAATCGGACTTTAAATAAAGTTAATGAATAACGGTCGGTCACACGCGTTTCAAATTAAAAGTATAAATAAGTAGTCCGCCCATCTCTCTTGTCGGATGAAGAGGAGATCTGCTCCAGGTTTACGCTACGCTAGTTGGAGGAAAAGCGAGGGATGAAGAGGAGATCCACTCCACCCCACCGTTTCTACGCGTCTTCTCTTCTCTTCTCTTCTCGGATGAAGAGGAGATCTGCGCCAGGTTTACGCTACGCTAGTTGGAGGAAAAGCGAGGGATGATCGGATCATCCATCCACCCCACCGTTTCTACGCGTCTCTCTTCTCTTCTCTTCTCGGTCGGCCTACCGGAGGAGCTCTCTCTGCGCCAGATTTACGCAGTTGAGAGGAAAAGTGACAGGAGAGTGAAATCCACCCGACCGTTCCTTCTTTCTAGATTATCCTCTGGTCGGTCAGTCTTCTCATTTCATTTCTTTTCTTTTCTTCTAGATTATTTCATCCTAATTAATGGCTTAAGACAAACCCTAATTTCCCAAACTTTCTTTCTTGGTTTGATCAATGTATTCGTCAATAATTATGTTTCTTTAGTTGATGAAATTCGATAATGACCTGATTCTTCTTGATGAAACGCTAATCTGGGTTAGTAACCCCTGTCTGTCTGTCTGTACTCCATTAAATAATATGTAGTAACCCCATATGTCATCTTAGCCCTCCCGAATTAGAGGAAAAGTGACCGGAGAGTGAAATCCACCCGACCGTTCCTTCTTTCTAGATTATCCTCTGGTCGGTCAGTCTTCTCATTTCTTTTCTTTTCTTCTAGATTATTCCATCGCTTAAGACAAACCCTAATTTCCCAAACTTTCTTAGTTTGATCAATTTGTATTCTTCAGTAATCATGTTTCTTTAGTTGATGAAATTCGTTAATGACCTGATTCTTCTTGATGAAACGCTAATCTGGGTTAGTAACCCCTGTCTGTCTGTACTCCATTAAATAATATGTAGTAACCTCATATGTCATCTTAGCCCTCCCGAATTAGTTCTCCGTCGTTTACATGAAATGAATTTCCTTGATCTTGGTTAGATTTATTCTGACGACTCTGTCTGTACTGGGAATATTGGGGGAGGATCTTATGATATACCGATGTGTCTGTCTTTATGTATAGCAGAAAGAATGATCATTTACTAATGTTGGTTTTATATTTATTGTAATTTGGTGACTTGTGATTTGGGACATATAAATTATATTTGGTTTGAAATTATAAAAACACTGTGTTTGAGAATACTAAATTTATTCGTATTCTCCTACTTAGTTGGTTTATTCTTACAAATAATACGATAAGACTATATTGTTGTCGCGTAGATAGAAATACAAAAACTCTAAAAGATTGAGAACAATTAACTTATTAATGTTGGTTTATAGAGATTATGATTTGGTGACTTGTGATATGAACGACTTGTGATTTGTGACGTAAAATTATATTCGTTTTGAATTATAAAAAATTGATGGATGAGAATGTTTCATTTCTGCAAAATCTCCTACTTAGTTGATTTAGTCTTATAAATAATATGATAAGGCTATATTATTGTCGCGTGAATAAAAACACAAAAATTCTAAAATATTGAGAACGATCATTTACCAATGTTGATTTTATAGTAATTGTGATTTGGTGACTTGTGATTTGAGATCAGTTTAATTTTAAAAATAATATTATAAGAATATAATGTTGCCACGTGGATAGAATCACAATAATTCTAAAAGATTGAGAACGAATAAATTGATTGTGATTTGGTGACTTTAGATTTGAATAACTTGTGATTTGAGATGTTTTAAAATTATAAAAACTCTGTATACGAAAATACTTTATTTCTGTATATTCTGCTAGTTAGTTAGTTTAGTCTTACAAACAATAAGATAAGGCTATATTGTAGCCGCGTAAATAAAAATACAAAATTTTTAATAGATTGAGAACGATCACTTATTAATGTTGCTTTATAGTGATTGTGATTTGGTGACTTGTGATTTGAATGATTTGTGACGTAAAATTATATTCCGTTTTGATTATAAAACTATTTGTATGAGAATACTTTATTTTTGCATATTATCTTACTTAGTTGATTTAGTTTTATAAAAAAATATGCTAAGACTATATTGTTAACGCGTGAATAAAAAGACAAAATTTTAAAAGATTGAGAACAATCATTACAAATGTTGGTTTTATAGTGATTGCGATTTGAATGACTAGTGATTTGAGACGTGTAATTATATTCAGTTTAAAATTATAAATATTTGTGTATTAGAATACTTTATTTCTACATATTCTCCGACTTAGTTGGTTTAGTTTTATAAATAATATTACAAGACTATATTGTTGTCACGTGAATAGAAACAAAAAAATTCTCAAAGATTGTGCACAATCACTTACAAATGTTAGTTTTATAGTGATTGTAATTTTTGACTTGTTATTTGAATGATTTATGATTTGAGATGTATAATTATATTCGGTTTAAAATTATAAAAACTCTATGTATGAGAATACTTTATTTCTGTATATTTTTCTACTTAGTTGGTTTAGTCTTACAAATAATATGTATGACTATATTGTTACGCATTGATAAAACACAATAATTATTAAAGAAATAATTATTAAAGATTGATCGTGGTTAGAAATATTCTGACGACTCTATATATGAAATGAATTTCCTTGATCTTGGTTAGAAATATTCTGACTAGTCTGTGTAATCTTGAGAGAAAACTTATGATATGTTTCAAGAAGAATTAATGTCTGTCTGTATGCATAGCTAAAAAGAGACCTAGGTCATCAATTTAATTATCCCCATGTTTGTATGTATAGCTGATGAGTAGTAAGAGAAGAAGATTAGGAAACTTTCAGGTCCGTGCTTTGTGCAATTACTGTTGCGCCGGCTGTGACGGTTATTGTTTACCTTCTCCTAGTTGTTATGCCATTAATTGTAATCTTCCAAACAAGCCTTTTGGTTTCAGTTCTTTCACTCCTAAAACTTGCAATTGTTTCTGTTGCCATCTATAAGGCTTAGTTTGATTCAAACTTATTTGTTATATTTTATATGCGTATTATTTCACTTTTGTTTTCAATTTATTTGTCAAAATCAAACATGTTCCATTTCATTTAGCTAATTGAAGGATTCGGTCGGTCGGAGCTCTGCGCCAGTTAAGAGGAGAAGTGTGATCGGAGAGTGAAATCCACCACCTGACGACCGTTCCTTCCAAATCATCCTTAGGTCGGTCAGTTCTTCTCATCTCATCTCATTTCTAATAATTAATGGCTCAGACAAACCCTAATTTCCCAAACTTTTTACCCTGTTTGATCAATCAATGTATTCGAGTCAATCAATAATCATGTTTCTTTAATTAGTTGATCAATGAAACTCTTTCTTGACGGAAAATGGATGAAGGTTCGCCCCATTGCACCTCAAAACATTATTTGGTTTAAGGGTTTTTTGTGGGGCAAACTGATATTATTTTTTGTATATGATCGAGATTTTTCATTTGGTATAAAAGTTAGTTTCTGCATCAATATCCCCAAATTGTAGTATAATGTTCTGCTTCATTTGAAATGTTTTGTTTCTGATTTTTTACCAAAATGACAAATGTATCTTTTTCATATTCATATCCTGTTGCTGCGCTAAGAGAACCTATGAGTGCACTGTTCATAGTTGCAGTCTGGGTTTGATGTACTATCAGCCAAGCAAAAGGGCAATAATGGAGGAAGATACATCTGCCACCCAGTATGAAAATTACACGAAAAAAGTCCAATTCAGGTTCATACCCTTTATTTACTAGTCAATTTTCATATAGATTTATGCCTTGCTTTTGTATTCTCACTACTGAAAGTGGTTTCTTTATAAAACTAGTCTTTATGTTCAACTTTTTGTTTTCTTTATTATGTTACCATTCAGAATTAAAAGTATCAATACACTCCTTCACCACCGAATCCTCCGCGTCTCTCTTCTCGGTCGGTCGGAGATCTACGCCAGTTAAGAGGAGAAGTGTGATCGGAGAGTGAAATCCACCAACCGATGACCGTTCCTTCCACATCATCCTCAGGTCAGGCAGTTCTTCTCATCTCATATCATTTCTAATAATTAATGGCTCAGACAAACCCTAATTTCCTAAACTTTGATTGTATTCGAGTCAATCAATAATCATGTTTCTTTAATTAGTTGATCAATGAAACTCTTTCTTGACGGAAAATGGATGAAGGTTCGCCCCATTGCACCTCAAAACATTATTTGGTTTAAGGGTTTTTTTTTGGGGCAAACTGATATTATTTTTTGTATATGATCGAGATTTTTCATTTGGTATAAGAATTAGTTTCTATATCAATATCCCCAAATTGTAGTATAATGTTCTGCTTCATTTGAAAATGTTTTGTTTCTGATTTTTTACCAAAATGACAAATGTATTTTTTTCATCTTCATATCCTGTTGCTGCGCTAAGAGAACCTATGAGTGCACTGTTCATAGTTGCAGTCTGGGTTTGATGTACTATCAGCCAAGCAAAAGGGCAACAATGGAGAAAGATACATCTGCCACCCAGTATGAAAATTACACGAAAAAAGTCCAATTCAGGTTCATACCCTTTATTTACTAGTCAATTTCCAGATAGATTTATGCCTTGCTTTTGTATTCTCACTACTGAAAATGGTTTCTTTATAAAACTAGTCTTTATGTTCAACTTTTTGTTTTCTTTATTATGTTACCATTCAGAATTAAAAGTATCAATACACTCCTTCACCACTGAATCCTCCGCGTCTCTCTTCTCGGTCGGTCGGAGCTCTATGCCAGTTAAGAGGAGAAGTGTGATCGGAGAGTGAAATCCACCAACCGATGACCGTTCCTTCCACATCATCCTCAGGTTGGTCAGTTCTTCTCATCTTATATCATTTCTAATAATTAATGGCTCAGACAAACCCTAATTTCCTAAACTTTGATTGTATTCGAGTCAATCAATAATAATGTTTTTTAATTAGTTGATCAATGAAACTCTTTCTTGACGGAAAATGGATGAAGGTTCGCCCCATTGCACCTCAAAACATTATTTGGTTTAAGGTTTTTTTTTAGGCAAGCTGATATTATTTTTTGGATATGATCGAGATTTATCATTTGGTATAAGAATTAGTTTCTGCATCAATATCCCCAAATTGTAGTATAATTTTCTTCTTCAATTGAGATTGTTTTGTTTCTGATTTTTTACCAAAATGACAAATGTATCTTTTTCATATTCATATCATGTTGATGCGCTAAGAGAACCTATGAGTGCACTGTTCATAGTTGCAGTCTGGTTTGATGTACTATCAGCCAAGCAAAAAGGGCAACAATGGTGGTGATTTTAGAAAATATTTAATTTATTAATTGCTTAGGCCTTGTTTGGATTCAGGTTATTTAACAAATATGATTGGTGGTGATTTTGAGAAGGTATAGATTTTTTTTGGTAAATGACTTAATAAAGTATTAGTATATAATGATAAAATAATATTTATTTGGTATCAAATTATTAAAACACTGCTATTGAGAATACTTTATTTCTGTCTATTCTCTTAGTTGTTTAGTCTTAAAAATAATTTGATAAACCTATTTTGTTACCCCGCATGTATAGAAACACAAAATCTCAAATAGAATAAAACCGCACTTATAAATGTTGGTTTTATAGTGATTAATATTTGTATGGCTTGAAATTTTGGAATTAGAGGTATTGGGTTTCAAATTACAGAAGTATTATGTTAGAGAATACTTAATTTCTGTATATTCTCTTGAATAGTTGATCTATTCTTTTCAAAAGTAATATTATATACTTAATTGGTTGTCTTTTGTTGCAATTACAAACACAAATAATATTTCGAATAATATGGGGAATGGGGTGATATCACTTAATTAAGGTTGGCTCTATAGTATTTTGATTTTGTTTTATAGAATTATAACACTATGGTTGAGAATACACCATTTCTGTATATTCTCGTTCTTAGTTGTTTTAATCTTTAAAATAATTTGTTAAAAATATTTTGTTGTCCTCATAGAATCACAAAAAAACTTCCAAAAGAATGGAAACAATATAACTTACTAATGTTGGTTTATAGTGATGGGTATTTTCATGCCTTGTGATTTTGAACATTAGAGAAATATTCAGTTTCAAATGATAGAAGTGTATTATGTTAGAGAATACTTTATTTCTACCTATTTTCTTGACTAGTTGGTCTATCTTTTTGAAAATTAATTTTATAAATATATTTTGTTGTCCTTTGCGAGTACAGACACAAAAACATCATTTAAAAAAACATGGGGCGATATAACTTTAAAAGTTGACTCGATAGTATTTGATTTTGTGATGAAGTATCAAATGATTGAAAATTGTGTTTGAGAATACTTCATTTCTTTATATTCTTTTACCTAGTTGTTTAAGTCTTTTAAAAATAATTTGACAAGTCTATTTTGTTGACCTTTATGGATAAAACTACAAAGAAAAGTTCAAAAGGAATTGGAGCATTTTACTAATGTAAGTTGTCTAGTTATGATATTTTCGTGGCTTTTTACTTGTGATTTGAGAAATATAATCAATTTTGTAATTAAAAAATATCATGTTTGAGAATACTTCATTTCATTTATGCATATTCTCATAATAGTTGACCCTTATGGATAAAACCACAAAGAAAAGTCAAAAGAAATTGGGATATTTTACTAATGTTAATTGTCTAGTTATGAGATTTTCGTGGCTTTCGATTGGTGACTTGAGAAATATAATCAAGTTTGCAATTAAAGGAATACTATGTTTGAGAAACTTCATTTCATTTATGCATATTCTCAGACTAGTTGACCCTTATAGATAAAACCACAAAGAAAAAGTTCAAAAGAAATTGGGGCATTCTACTAATGTTAGTTGTCTAGTTATGAGATTTTCGTGACTTTCTATTTGTGACTCGAGAAATATAATTAAACTTGCAATTTAAGAAAAACTATGTTTGAGAATACTTCATTTCATTTATGCATATTCTCAAACTAGTTGACCCTTATGGATAAAACCACAAAGAAAAGTTGAAAAGAAATTGGGGCATTTTACTAATGTTAATTGTCTAGTTATGAGATTTTCGTGGCTTTCGATTTTTTACTTGAGAAATATAATCAAGTTTTCAATTAAAGAAAATTATGTTTGAGAATACTTTATTTCATTTATGCATATTCTCAGACTAGTTGACCCTTATGGATAAAACCACAAAGAAAAGTTCAAAAGGAATTGGGGCATTTTACTAATGTTAGTTGTATGAGATTTTCGTTGCTTTCGATTTATGACTTGAGAAATATAATTAAACTTGCAATTTAAGAAGCATTATGTTTGAGAATACTTCATTTCATTAATTCATATTCTAAAAATAATTTATCCACTTTTTTCATAATTAATTTGTTAAGCCTATTTTGCTGTCCGATATTCAACACAAAAAAATATTTTGAAAATTATGAGACAACATCACTAAATTAAGTGGTTCTATATTATTGAGATTTTAAATTTGTGAAATATATTAAATATCAAGTGATTTAACTCACTTTATTTCAGAATAATTCATTTATACTTATTATCTTTGTTTATTTTGGACTTAAAAAATATTAAGTATTAAATGATTAAATTATCAAGGTTGAGGATACTTTATTTATACATATTCTCTTGTCTAGTTTCTTTTGTCATAAAAATAATATAATTAATATATTTTGTTGACTGCGTGGATAGAAACACAAAAGTACAAAAATAATGAGAATAATATCATTTATTAATGTTGGTTTTATAGTGATTTATATTTTCGTGAATTGTATTGGTTTGGGAATTAGAAATATTTTTGAGTTGTTTGAAATTTGAGAAATAGAAATATAGTTTTAGTTTGAAATTATAGAAATATTTTATTTTTCTGCATATTCTCTTAATTATTTGGTCTACTCTTTTATAAGAAAATCATATAAGCTTATTTTGTTGTCATTGCGGTGAAAAAAACAAATGAGGCGGTTTCACTCATTATGTTACTTTTATATATGCGTAATCTCTTTTCAATAACGGCTCTGTTTGGTATTGGTTGGCCCAACATTGTGGCCCAATCTCTAGTAACCCGCTTATTGGACTTGACCTAATAATATAAATAGATACTACTCTCTTGGTGGGAGGTAGAGGTCAAATTCCTTTGTGGTGTTTGGATGCTAGTGAGAGGGTTGCCTCCTTTGTGTGAGATAGTGGTGCAACGGAATCGATAAACAAGAGGACTGAGCCAAACTTCAATCGCATTCACACCCAACAGTGGTATCAGAGCTAGGATTTAGGGTTTGTAATTGGAGTTTGAGATTGGGTTGAAGGATATATGTTATCTTCACCAATAAGCGTAGATCTGTACTTGTTTCTTCCTTAATACTCGTCTTTTATTCTCTGCTTCTGCTGCTACTGGAGGAAGAAGAAAGTCGCTGCCGTCTCTGGAGAAGAAGTCGTTGTTGTCTTGTTCAACCGTTGTCGGTGTCGCGTTTGTCGCGACCGTTGAGAATCAAAGCCGCCGTCGTGCCGCTACTGTGCCTCTACCGTGCCGCTATCGTGCCGCTGCCGTGCCGCTGTCGTGCCGCTGCCGTGCCGCTACTGTGCCTCTACCGTGCCGCTGCCGTGCCGTTGTCGTGCCGCTGCCGTGCCTCTATCGTGTCGCTGTCGTGCCGCTACCGTGCCGCTGCCGCTGCTGAGAAGACGAAGCAGCAAATCCCCGAGCGGGGTGGGTAAGTCGAAACTTTCTTTAAGTTTCGCAAGGTATCATAGCTTGAACCCTCCTATTAAATTCTGCCAATTGATTGTTGATTGCTTTTAATTTGTTTGATAGCATGTCTGGTGTTAATCAATATGGTATGGTTCCGTTTGACGGAAAAACTGATTTTAGCATTTGGAAACAAAAATGGAATGTGTTTTGATTCAGAAAAAATGTTTTAAAGCTGTTAGTCAGGTTTATGCTGTTACTGATACCGTTGAGAAAAATAGTGAAATGAATGAAAATGTTTGTGCCTCTATATACTTGAATTTATCTGACTCTGTGATGAGAAAAATTGGTAATTTAGAGTGTGCAAAAACCTTGTGGGATAAATTGTCTGAACTTTATACTGAAACTTTTCTGCCTAATAAAATGTTTTTACTTGAAAAGTTTTTTAAATTTAGATTGGATATGTCCAAGGACATTGAAGATAATCTAGATATTTTCACTAAACTTATTTCTGATATTAAGTTGTGTGGTGATAAGAACATTGATGAGTATGCCCCTATTGTCTTGTTGAATGCTATTTCTGATTCTTTTAATGATGTGAAGTCTGCCATTAAGTATGGTAGAGACAGTGTCACTCTTGATATTGTTGTCAATGGTCTTAAGAGTAAAGAGTTAGATTTGAGACACTCTGAGAGGGGTAAACAGTCTGGTGGGGAAGTCATGCATGTGAGGGGTAAATCTCAGGGTAGGTCGAATGCCCAAAAGAATGTCAGTAATGAGAGTTCTAGTAAGAAATCTCATCCTGCTAGTAAAAGAAGATCTAAGTCTAGGTCTAGTGCTAAAAAGTGTTATAATTGTCATGAGTCTGGTCATTTTATCAAGGACTGTCCTAAGCCTAAGAGAAATCAGCATACTGAAAATGCTAATGTGGCTGTTTGTAAAGGCAATATGGGTGATATTTTTATGATTAATAATCTATGTGATTATGCTAGCTTAAACTCTGTGTTATCTGATTCTTTGTGCAAATCTGATTGGCTAGTTGACTCTGGTTGTACTTTTCATGTGACTCAATTTAGAGATCTGTTTTCCAACTATAAAGAGATTGAACATGGTTTTGTGTCTATGGCAATTCGAAAAATTGCAAAGTGTTAGAAATAGGTGATGTATGCCTAATGTTCTCTTGTGGCTCTGTGTTTACTTTGAAGAATGTGAGGCATGTTCCTGATTTGCGTTATAATTTGTTGTCTTGTGCATCTCTTGAGAATGATGGTTTGGAGGGAAAGTGAGGGAAAGGTGTTATGAAAATTTTACGTGGGTCTCTTGTTATCTTTACTGCTAAAAAGATGAACAATCTGTATGTGTGTCATGCTGAGACTGCTTGTGACTCTGTGAACTTTGTGATTGGTGATAAATCTGTTCTTTGGCATAATAGATTAGGTCACATGAGTAACAAAGGTCTAGAAATTTTGCATAAAGGTGGTCACTTTGGTAGTGATAAATTGTCCCCCATCCCCTTCTATGAATCATGTGTGCTAGGAAAACAACATAAGGTGAGTTTTCCCACCTCCTCTTACCCAAATGTGTCTAAGTGTACTGATATCCTTGAATATTTACATGCTGATGTGTGGGGTCCTTCTAGTGTTGTTACACATGGAGGGAACCAATATTTTCTGTCCATCATTGATGATTATTCTAGGAAAGTTTGGGTGTTACTTTTAAAACATAAGTCTGATGTTTTTGAAAAGTTTAAAGAGTGGAAGATTTTGATTGAGAATTAAACAGGTAAGAGAATCAAAACTCTTAGAACAGATAATGGTCTTGAATTCTATAATAAACAGATGAATGATTTATGTGTTATCTGGGGTATTAAAAGACATAGGTCTGTACCGTACACATCACAGCAGAATGGTGTTGCTGAGAGGATGAACAAGACACTTCTAGAGAGGGTGAGAGCTATGTTAGCGTCATCTGGTTTGTCTAAGAAGTTTTGGGGGGATGCTTTGCATACTGCTGCTTATTTAATAAATAGGTCCCCTAGTGTTCCCTTAGGAGGGAAATGTCCTGAATCTGTGTTTTCAGGTAAACCTCTTGATTTGAGCAACTTGAAAGTTTTTGGTTGTGTTGGTTATGTGCATCAGAAGGTTGACAAGTTGGAGCCTAGGTCCAAAAAGTGTGTGTTCTTAGGCTATCCTGAAGGGGTAAAAGGTTATAGGCTTTGGGATAGGAGTGAACTTGGGCATAGGATTGTGATAAGTAGAGATGTTGTCTTTAATGAGAATGATTTTCCTTGATTGTCTATTTCCCCCACTCCTGTTAATGATGCTCCTAATAAGGTGGAGCATGTGCCTGTAGTTTTTGATCAACCTGTTGAACATAATGTGAATGCTCCAAATGAGGTGGAGCATGATAATGTGCATGATATTGATGATTTGCATGATTCAAATGTTTTGTCTGATTCAAATGATTTGTCTGATGATTTGCATGACTATCAACTTGCTAGGGATAGAAGTAGAAGAACTGTTATAATGCCTTCTAGATTTAGGGATGATAATTTGAATGATTGCAATATGTCTGAATTTGATTTTAACATGTTTGAATCCCTAAACTGTAATGAGCCTAACTCTTACAAAGAAGTTTTGAGGTCTAAGTTTTCTACTGAATGGATTGTTGCTATGAATAATGAGATGAATTCCCTAAGAATCAATGATACTTGGAAACTTGTTCCTAAACCTCATAATTGCTCCTTAGTGGATTGCAAGTGGTTGTATAAGGTGAAACAAGAGTCTGAAAAAGTTAGATTCAAGGCTAGGTTAGTAGCCAAGGGATTTACTCAAAAGGAGGGAATAGATTATGCTGAAATTTTCGCTCCTGTTGTCAAATTCACTACTGTTAGAATTATGCTTGCTTTAGTTGCTCACTTTGATTGGGAATTGAAGCAAAATGGATGTTACTACTGCTTTCTTACATGGTGAACTTGATAAGAATATTTATATGCATCAACCTGAGGGGTTTGTTGACCCCCAGTTGCCTGATCATGTTTGTTTGTTAAAAAAAGCTTGTATGGTTTAAAACAATCTCCTAGGCAATGGAATATCAAGTTTGATAAGTGCATGCAATCTTTGATGTTTAAAAGAAGTTCTTCTGATCATTGCCTTTACTTCAAGAATATAGACTCTAAGCCTGTATTTCTTTTATTGTATGTGGATGACATATTGATTGTTAGCCCATGTCTGAAGTCTGTTATGCATGTGCAAAAATCGCCTTGTGAAAATTTTGACATGAAAGACTTAGGTGATGCTAAGAAGATTTTGGGCATGAATATCATTAGAGATAGAACAAAATTTTCTCTTGTGTTGAATCAAAGTGCATATGTTGCTAAAATTTTGAGTAAATTTTCTATGTCTGATGCTAAATCTGTGAATGTGCCTCTTGCTTCCCACTTTGTGTTAAGTAAGGATCAGTCTCCTAAGACTGAAACTGAAATAACTAAAATGAAGAATGTGCCTTATTCCAATGCAATAGGGTCTGTTATGTATCTCATGGTTAGTACTAGGCCTGATATTGCATATACAGTTAGTTGCTTGAGTAGATTTATGTCTAACCCTTGTATTCCTCATTGGAATGTTTTGAAATGGCTTTTGAGATATCTAAAAACCACTATTGATGTTGGCTTGACTTTCTCTAAGTGTTCTATAGGTACAAAGTTGGTTGGTTATGTAGATTCTAATTATGCTAATGATAGGGATAATAGAAAGTCTACTACTTCCTATGTGTTTACTTTGTGTGGCTCTTGCATAAGTTGGAAGTCTCAACTTCAACCCATTGTTGCTTTATCTACTACAGAATCTGAGTATGTAGCTGCCACTGAAGCCTTTAAGGAAGCAATTTGGCTTAGGGCTGTTTTGTATGAAATTGTTTTTCTTGATAAAAATGTGGTTGTGTTTTCTAATAGTCAATCTGCTATTCAACTATGTAAAAATCCTGTTTTTCATGATAGAACTAAACATATTGATGTTAGGTTTCATTACATTCGGGATATTGTTGAAAAGGGCATTGTTAAGTTAGAGAAAATTCCTTCAGAATTTAATCCTGCTGATATGGGTACTAAGTGTCTACCTGCTGAAAAATTTATTTCGTGTCAACGGATTTTAAATTTTGACTTAGGGAAAACTCTTTGAGGTTCGTCTTTAATGGGAATGGCATGCTTTGTGATCTTGCCTTCAATCTTTGTGATTTTCCCATGCTTTGTGCTCTTGCGTTTGATCTTTGTGATTTTCGCATGCTTTGTGCTCTTGCATTTGATCTTTGTGATTTTCTCATGCTTTGTGCTCTTGCGTTAGATCTTTGTGCTCTTGCGTTTGATCTTTGTGAATTTTGCATGCTTTGTGCTCTTGCGTTTGATCTTTGTGATTTTCGCATGCTTTGTGCTCTTGCATTAGATCTTTGTGATTTTCCCATGCTTTGTGCTCTTGCGTCTGATCTTTGTGATTTCCGCATGCTTTGTGCATTTGCCCCTGGTCTTTGTGATACGAGTTTACCTTGGGTATTCTCTTTGTTGCCTCGGTGGTAATAAATTAGCGATGATGTGTCTTGCGATTCTGTGATTATGTTTTGCACTATTTTGGGCCAAAGGTGGAGATTGTTGGGTGTTGGTTGGCTCAACATTGTGGCTCAATCTCTAGTAACTCGCTTATTGGACTTGACCTAATAATATAAATAGATACTACTCTCTTGGTGGGAGGTAGAGGTCAAATTCCTTTGTAGTGTTTGAATTCTAGTGAGAGGGTTGCCTCCTTTGTGTGAGATAGTGGTGCAACGGAATCGATAAACAAGAGGACTGAGCCAAACTTCAATCGCATTCACACCCAACAGGCTCCTGACAATGAAGTTTCTCTCTTCCCTGGACGATTCTAGGGGCCGAATTTGTCGCGAGGGCGATCTAAAAATCATTAATGTTTCTCGTAATAACAGAATTATAAAGGATCCGAGATCCATGATAAATGATGTCAATTAAGGTATGATTTCTATGCAGCAATAATCTTGGTATAGACCATACTTATGGTAATGAGAATCCCCTGGCATTAAGGTAGATAAGACAAAAACTAGTGTGGAAGAACTTTTATCTAAATATTAAAATAGATACGATTGTACAAAATAATGTTGTTACTGTTGTCATACAAATTATATCTTCAATATAGCTGTCGGAGTTTGTCCCATTGGGGTAGCAATTATCTAAATGCAAGTGTGAATGCTAAAGAAAGTGCTAGTCAAATCGTCTGTAATGGTTAAGGTACCACGCTAACGAAAGCAACCTGAGCAGAACTCAATGAGAATCTTCAATACAATTATGAAATAATAATGGCTAGTCTAAGCTTTCTACTTACAGTTGGAAGATGTTTGGATGACACTACTATTAGAACGAGTCTACCATGTGTATCGACTTGTTCTGCTTGACTCTTCGTTCTAAAAATTGTTAAATGTAAACAAACTCTATTGACATGCAAGGAGAGAGAATTATAATAGAAGATAAGGAATAGAGACGGGACAGATTGAATCAGAAATGGGGAGCAGAAGAACGGAGGTGCTGAGCCCCATTCCATTAGATAGAAATAAAAAATTATTACGGTTTGTTATTGTTTTTGTTGTCATTTGGATATATCTTTGTTTTGTTTATGACTCTTTTATCTCAAGGCAAAAGTTGCCTTGTCTTGATTGAACCCTTGTATCTCTTTTCCTTTTTGGGTTTTATTAAATGATAATAAGTCATTTCCCAAAAAACAAACAAAAATTCAGAAATTATTATATTATATTTGCCTTATCTATTTATACTATTCATGTATGGACACTCATAAACAATTAGTAACTACTTCTATAATTTTTTACACTACTAACAACTTTTATAATCTTCTATGAGGCTGGATCTTTCGTGTATATGCATTGTTGACTTCATGTACCTTCGCGGGTCACAAAATTTGTCTTTCCCCTATTGTACATTATGGTATAATTGAATCCCTAACTTTGATAACCATGTTTGTTGTGATATTTTTCTTCATCAGAACTTTTTATTTTTCTCGTATATAGAAAAACATAAATGTCTCTTAGCTAGTGAGCTTCTCAGATATGCTATGGGTATTCCTTTCTACATCAATACCGTGTTAATGCTGGCATTTGTTTCTATTTTGAGATCAATCGAAAATCAGGTAATACTAATATCGGAGTGGTAATTTGAGCCTCTTTTAAAGTTTAAATGTCTTCTCTGCGTCTTCAGTTCATTTAAACATACCATTTTTGAGTAAATTTATGTAATGGTTTGTTAAGAGTTCCAAAGTTGCATACGAATATTCGATAATACCCTGCCCAAGAAAGTCTCTTAATGCTTTGATGCCCAAAAAATGACCTAGATATTCCTGCTTCTTTAATTCAAATAAGCATTTTGATCGCTTTACCAATTGACTATTTTATAGAATGTTCAAAACATCCTCAATATACCTTGTTATGTAGTTCCATATTAGAACTGTATATAAGAATATCATGAAAATTACTAATAAAAGCTTCTTTATTAGGGCAAGGGTTGTCTTGTCTGGATTGAACTCTTGTATCTCTTTAGGGTTTTAGTAAATGACAATAAGTCATTTTCCAAAAAAAGAAAACATAAATTATTACATTATATTTGTCTATCTATTTATACTACTCACATATAGACGGTTGATTATCTAACTATCTATCAACTGCTAACAACTTTAACTAGTACTACTTCTATAATCTTTTACAGTACTAACAACTTTTATAATCTCTTATAAGGCTGAATCTCTCGTGTTTATGCATTGCTGAATTTATGTACCTTCCTAGGTCACAACATTTATCTTTTCCATATTGTACATTATGATATAATTAAATTCCAATAACTTTGATAACCATGTTTGTTGAAGGACTATAGTAATATTTTTCTTCATCAGAACATTTTATCCTGATAATGAAAATGCTTAACATAAATGTAATATCTTCACTTAGATACTGCCAACAGTTTATTCTCATATGTATAAAAACATAAATGTCTCTTAGATAGTGATTTTCTTAGATATGCGATGGGTATTTCTTTCTACATCAATACCGCGCCAATGCATGTATTTGTTTCTATTTTGAGATCAACTGAAAAATCAGGTAATACTAATATCGGAGTGGTAGTTAAAGCCTCTTTCAAATTTTTAAATATCTTCTCTGCGTCTTCAGTCCATTTAAACATATCATTCTTGTGTAAATCCATGTAATGGTTTGTTAATAGTTCCAAAGTTGCATAAGAATATTCGATAATGACCTGCCCAAGAAATAACCTAGATATTCCTGCTTCATTAATCCAAATAAGCATTTTGATCATTTTACCAATAGACTAATTTTTTTAGAATTTTCATAACTTCATCAAAATACCTTAGATGTAATTCCATAATAGAACTGTATAAAATAATATCATAAAAAAATACTAAGAAAATATTTTCTTAGCCATTCTCGAAAATATTTCAATTATTAATACTTAGAATGTTGCAGGTACATTTGATAATTGAATTCATATAATCTAGAATGAGTTCTGAAAACAGTGTTGTGAATGTCATCTTCTCTGACCCTTATTTGATGATAATTCACACATAAGTCGAGGTTGATGAAAAATGTTGCTTCATAAAGCTGATACAGTAACACGTCCACTACATGTATATGGTACTTATCCTTGATTGTAATTTCATTTAGTTGCATGTAGTCTACACAAAACATCCATATTCCATCATTTTTCTTAACTAAGATAACAGGATAAACAAATAAAGGGATAAATGTATAGTCTCAGATTTGGTGGAATCGTTTGAGATTAATAGAATGACCAGTTTTTAGAATTGGAGGCAGGCAGTTGGCTTGGTTCTTTGAAAACATTGAGGTACTTTTCAATTACCTTTCGAAACTGTGTGGTCCATCAAACAATTAGTCACCCATATTCTAACTCGACCCGTAAAAAAATATATAGCATAATTCAACTTGTCACTATCTTCGATTGTGAAATTTCCGAAAAACTGGTACGCCCTCCTAACCCCTGTTGAATTAGTTCCATCAAACCTGTCTTGATCAATTCTAGGATTCTTTAAAATAAGCTTATTGTTGTTTGTGTGCCTACTAATTTAAACTATGTCTTCTGTTATTGTGTTATTGTTTGTTGCTGTTTATTAGATTTACATCTAGTCGGCAAAATATTTCATCTCCATCTACGTTCTCTTTTCGGACTGAAGTCGATGATGACGCTCATTTTAGTTCTTTCTTGATTTTGATGACATGTATGTTTCTTGATTCAATTTTGTTTCTAGATTGCCAAAAATTGTGACTGTATTGATTCTAGTCTTCAAGTTGAGTGTTGTTGTTCTCTCGTTGTATCTTATTGTATGAAATCGAACTGTTTCACAATATCTTGTTTCAGTGTTACAATCTTGTGACACAATTTTGAATTCGGTTAGATGTTGATATTTTGAATCTTTTATGTAACATGTCAAATTTATTTGCAACCGTTGTATCTTGAATTTTTTGAATTAAGTAGGATGACTGAATGCTGGCATCTTTTTCTATTTTGAGATCAACCTGAAAAATTAGGTAATAATAAAATTGGAGTGGTGGTTCGAGCTCCTTTCAATGTTTTAAAATCAGGTAATATTTCATTTCTACATATTTTCTTGACTAGTTGTTCAATCTTTGCAAAAAGTAATATTATAAATCTATTTAGTCGTCTTTTATGAGTATAGACACAAAAAAACATTTCAAAAACATGAGGAGATATAACTTAAAAGGTTGACTCGATAGTATTTAATTTTGTGCTTAAGTATCAAATTATCTTAGCTGTGTTTGAGAATACTTCATTTCTATTTTACCAAGTTATTTTAGTTCTTAAAAATAATTTGATAAGTCTATTTTTTTACCCTTATGGATAAAACCACAAAGAAAAAAGTTCAAAAGAAATTGGGGCAATTTACTAATGTTATTTGTCTAGTTATGAATTTTCATGGCTTTTGTGACTTTCGATTTGTGACTTAAAAATATAATCAAGCTTGCAATTACAGAAACACTATGTTTGAGAATATTTCATTTCATTTATGCATATTCTCATAATAGTTGACCCTTATGGATAAAACCACAAAAAAATGGTTTAAAAGGAATTGGGGAATTTTAATAATGTTAGTTGTCTAGTTATGAGATTTTCGTGGCTTTCGATTTGTGACTTGAGAAATATAATCAAGTTTTTAAATAAAATAACAATATGTTTGAGAATACTTCATTTCATATATGCATATTCTCATAATAGTTGACCCTTATAGATAAACCACAAAGAAAAGTTCAAAAGAAATTGGGGCATTTTACTAATGTTAGTTGTCTAGTTATGAGATTTTCGTGACTATCGATTTGTGACTTGAGAAATATAATCAAGTTTGTAATTAAAGAAACACTATGTTTGAGAATACTTCATTTCATATATGCATATTCTCATAATAGTTGACCCTTATGGATAAAACTACAAAGAAAAGTTCAAAAGAAATTGGGGTATTTTATTAAGGTTAGTTGTCTAGTTATGAGATTTTCGTGGCTTTCGATTTGTGAATTGAGAAATATAATCAAATTTTCAATTAAAGAAACACTATGTTTGAGAATACTTCATTTCATTTATGCATATTCTCATACTAGTTGACCCTTATGGATAAACCACAAAGAAAAAGTTCAAAAGAAATTGGAGCATTTTACTAATGTTAATTGTCTAGTTATGAGATTTTCGTGGCTTTCGATTTTTTACTTGAGAAATATAATCAAGTTTTCAATTAAAGAAAATTATGTTTGAGAATACTTCATTTCATTTATGCATATTCTCAGACTAGTTGACCCTTATGTTAAAATCAAACACTAGTATGAATGAAATCTTGATTGAATCAGTCATTTCGTTTAATATTGTTTAAAGTTGAATTTCCTTGTGTAATATTGAGGGGATTCTTTAGAATTAGGTAGGTAAGTTAGTGCACATTTATTTGCATATGCAAAATGAGGTTTCTTCAAAATCTCAACAATATTATTTATTATGCATTGTAGCAGCGGTGGCTTAATTGTTTGGTTTCGAGTAAAATGAGGTTAGACCCGATAATTACACAGTTCCAGTCTGTAAGGAGAGGACCAAGAAGGTCAATGGTGATTTTACATACTTGTGTGTAGGCTCAAGATTTTTTTGAAGATAGAAAACTGAACAAATTATCCAATACCTGAAAACTTGTCTTTCCTGATCCTACCTAGTAGCAGCATTCTTTTATGGATAAAGGGCTAACTATGGAGAATTTTTGACTTCTTCAGACTATTTGTCAGAGTAGAATTTATTTTTGGAATTTATATGGAGCATACGGGTGGACATGCTTGAAGAGATTCACTAGATTAGGAGACTGCTTCTTTGTGATAGTTTATTATTAACATCTATCTACATATTGATTGAGATCTCAATAGTTACTAGGGTTGCTTTTCTAAAATGGTCATTATGACTCAAGTGTTTGCTATTCAAGACTTTGAGAAACCTAATGATCTGCATAATAATTTAAAATGCTATATATAACATGCAAAACTTATGAGCATAATAATAATATTTCAATGAGAGGAAAACCATGATCCAAACAAAATTTCAGTTGATTCCTTAAAAGACTTGATACAACAAGCCCCAATGCTCAAAAGTATCATAAACTAATACTACTTGATAAACCAATCAGTTTCATTTTCAAATCCAAATCTACATTTTCATTTTGCTTTGGAGCTTCTTCTATATGGCTTCAAATTCCTCGTCAGTAGGTTCTGATTCCACTTTGCTCCCACCACCACCATATTTTGCAAATAAAGAATCAAACTTACCTTTCCTCTCATTCCTTTTATGAGTTATCATAGCATTCATCTAGTGAATCTGAAATACATTGATCATAAATCAATTTTTGAGCACTTTAATGAATTTTAAATTATTTTGAATCAGCTGAGTAGTATGATGATAAATTTTGATGATGAGGTGCAATCACTTTTAGTCCTTGGATCTTTGCCTACAAGTTGAGAAACACTTATTATCACTCTCAGCAACTCAACACCAAATGGTAAAGTCAACATGACATTTGTCACCGGTTCCTTATTTGATGAGGAGAATCGAAAGGGGGATAAACCCTCTAAGTCTAATATATTGGTGACTGATAGAGGAAGATCAAAGAATAATAGAAGTGGTTCGAGTAGGAGCAAGTCTAGAGCTCCAAAGAAGGATGATGTTTGCCATTACTGCGTCAAAATGGGTCATTGGAAAAACGAGTGCTGAAAATTTAAAAATGATAAAACAAAGGGTACGGTGAAGCCCAGAGAAAAGAAAGAACAAAGTGTAGATACATCTACTTATGATTCAGATGGTGAACTGACATGTGCTTCTAACTGACAAAACTCATGTCTTAGCACATCTTCAAATGAAATAGAATCAATTGTTGACACAGGTGCCTCATTCCATATTACTCCACACAAATGTTACTTACAGTCCTACAAAGCTGGTGATTATGATGAGGTTTGCATGGTTAACAGTGGTGTGTCCAAAGTAGTTGGTCTTTGTGATGTTAGAATCGAGACAAACATGAGTTGTTTCCTGACATTGAGAGATGTAAGACATGTCCTGATTTAAGAATGAATTTGATTTCCACATGTAAGCTCGATGATGGAGGCTACCATAATGTTTTCAGTAGTAAAGCATGGAAGCTAAGAAATGGTTATTTGGTTGTTGCATGAGGTAAGAAATTTATACAAGACAAATTTGAAAATTGTCTATGATTCAGCATATTATGTCGTGATGGAGTCATCTTCTGAGTTGTGGCACAAAAGACTATGTCACATTAGTGAAAATTGGCTGAATGTTTTGATTAAGATGAATGAGTTTCTGAATCTCAAGGATGCTCATCTTGAAAATTGTGAGCATTGCTTGAAAGGTAAGCAGAAGAGAGTCTCCTTAGTAAGTCGAAAGTGCAACTGAAAAAGAATGTCCTTGAGTTGGTCCATACTGATGTTTGTGGTCCTATGAAGATTAAATTCATAGGTGGTGCTTCTTATTTTGTAACTTTCATAGACGATGCATCTAGAATGTTTGGGCTTATGCTATAAAGTCCAATGATGAGGTTACAACAAAGTTCGAGGTCTTTCACAAGCTGGTTGAAAGAGAGACAAACAGAAAACTGATGAGGGTGCAGTCAGATAATGGTGTAAGTACATAGGTTCATTTGATGATTATTGCAAAGAGTAGGATATTCAACATGAACAAATTGTGCTAAAGATTCCACAACAAAATGGAGTGGCAGAGAGGATGAACAGAACAATGTTAAAACGGATGAGGAGTATGCTCTCCCATGCTAGGTTGGCTAAGCATTTTTAGGCTGAAGTCATGAGCACTACAGTGTATGTTATCAACCGTTCTCCCTCAAAGTCATTAAATAATAAGTGTACATAAAGTGTTTGGTCAGGTAAAGATGTTAATTATGACTATTTACGTGTTTTTTGTTGCAGACCCTTTGTGCATGTTCCAAAAGATGAGAGGTCTAAGCTAGATGCAAAAATCAAGCAATGCATTTTTTTGTCATGGTAATGAAAAGTGGGGATACATGTGTTATGACCCAGTTGACCCAGTAGACTATTGAGAATTTTGAAGATGGTGAAAAATCGTTCATCGAGAGAATTGTATCTCAGCTCGATAATTATATTATACTCACATTTTTCTCGAGCCTCAAGTGAGATGAGCAACTAAAATGGTTGCACATTTCTTGTATTTTCTATTCATTCTTGGGAGACATTGTCTTGTTTATTTTCAAGTGTGTAGCCAATGGACAAGCAACTGGTTTTGACTTGTCCATACATAATCTTTTTATAATCTTCTCAATATATCTCTATTGAGACAGCCATAGCTTTTTTTCACCCAATCACGAATGACATGCATTCCAAAAATTTGTCTTGTTTGACCCAAGTCTTTCATCTCAAAAGACTTGACTAAATCATTTTTCAACTTGGCAGTCTTGAGCTTGTCTCTCCCTACAATCAGAATATCATCAATATATAGGAGAAGTATAATAAAATCATTAGAAACAAACTTTTGCACGAAGACACAGTGATCTTTAGACGTCTTCATGTACCCATTGATGGTCATGAACGACTCAAACTTAAGATATCACTGCCTTGGTGCTTGCTTCAAACCGTACAGACTTTTGACAAGTTTGCACAACTTGCATTCCTCGCCTTTTTTATTGTAACCTTCAGGTTGCTCCATATAAACATCTTCATACAAATCACCGTAGAGAAATGTAGTCTTGACATCAAGCTGTTCAACCTCAAGATTCATACAAGCAGCTAGACCTAACATAGCCTAGCCTTATATCTTGACTTGCTATCATCACTTTCTTGTTTGATCTTATACACCCATTTATTTTGTAATACTTTTATGTTATTTGGTTTTTCAACCAGTTCATATGTGTCATTTTTCAGCAATGACTTCATCTCTTTCTTCATGGCAGTTAGTCATTCTTCCTTATGAGCATCCTCAAAAGTCTCCTTATATCATATAGGCTCCCCACAAGACTCCTAAGTAGACCTCTTAAGTCCCTCTGTTTGTTGATTCTATTGATTTACATCTTCTTGTTGAACTTCAAAATCATCCTCAATATTATCACCAAGATCAGTTTCTATATCATTTTTATGGCTTATAGCTTGACCCTAAGGAACATCATCATCATTATCTGAGTCTGAAGCTACATATGGTCTTGTCTACTCAACATCATGAGACAACTCAATACCAGAAAGATCACGGCGTTAAACGGCTCTAACTCGAAATTTAAGTGGGTATAATATAATTTCGGACATAAAAAAATTAAGAAAGAAACTGAAACATGAAACAAGATTATTGATGATAACTCTGAATTGAGTGGATTAAATCTTCTTCGTTAATGATTGCTGATCAATTCTGGCATTTGAAGTTGTCTGGCGATATATGATAGTTTGAAATTCAATTTGTAATATTTCATCACTTTAAGACCAAGACAATTATTCTTGTCTATCTTTCCCGCCGAAACAGAGATGGTATCGTGAAGGCTTCAAATCCTTGTCTCTTTCTCTACAACAATAGCAAACTCTATGCGATATTAGTCCTTCTTGAAGTTCGGTGAGAAATGTATAGTCAAATTTCGGATATTAATTTTAATGACGTGTTTTCTTTAGTTGTGAAACAAATTTTGATAAAACATTGTTTGGAATTGTGGCGATGCATATTTTAGAGTTTGAGCAGCTAGATGTGAATACCGCATTTTTAAAATATATATATATATATATATATTGTCTTATGACAAAAATGAGTGTATTTGTTATTTGAAGAAAAAAAAATCTTGTTTGAAACAATTGTCAAGGTGGCGATATAAAAGTTGTGACTTTTTTATTACCACGCATTACTTAAAAAAATGATTTTTATAATTGTGTCTATTTTAAAGTTGATTACGTACGAGAACTCGTTTGTTTATTTACTCTTATAAAAAAATCAAGAAGGTAAATGTGCAAATTAAATATTTGAAATTGTGATTTTAAGATAGAGACGAGATAGAAAATTATATCGAGAAATTGTATATTGAGAAAGTTTTTTTTATTTATTTAACATGTTTCATGATAGTTCCTTGATTTTCTATTAACAACTCATTTTAAACTATCTTTTACTATGTTATCTCAGTTTGACGAGGATATCGATGCTACGTTATGAGCTCTATATTTCATTGCAGTGAATTAATTTATCATAATGCAATAGTTTGTACACGATTAGATTTGACATGTTCATTAAATACAGTTATGAGATTTCCCACCAATTTATATAAAGATAATTGTAGAGTTCGATGAATCTTAAGTTATTTTATAAGTTTATCGGGTGCTTAAATACAACTTGGTTAGGTTGTATTTCCCTTAATTACAGTGAACATTTATTTTTGATGGGTAAAAATAAAAAAATCACAAGTAAAATGAGACTTTCTGCTTGGTTCATCAGAATTTGGAATACTTGGAAGAGAGAGTTTTGATCAACTCTTTTGGTGATCATGATAATGCTGGATTGTATCAGAAGCTGCTGCTATGGCTATTTCAACCGCCTTCTTCGATTGAGGGGATTCGGAAGTAATACTGTGATCATGATGAGACCCTTTGTTAAGTATCAGTTCATTCTTGTTAATCTCTTCTTCAACATGTATGTCTTCATCAATATTTAGTATGACGGTCTGTGTACCATGTGGACCTGGTACTACAACTTCTTGAATCTTGAGGTGTTCGTCAACTCTCACAATTTCGGTCTCGTTAATTTGTTTCTTCTTCCTCTTCTTGAGAAAGCAACAGAGTGCAAAGGAGAGACACCCGAGTAGGAAAAGACCACCCAATGAGACGAACACCACTATGATGATAGTATGATGTCCTGGAGATGGTGGTGGAAGTGAAGGCGGTGGTGGAGTGAAGTGGTGTGGCGGAGGAGGTGGAAGGAGATGATGTGGCGGTGATGGAGGAACACGACTTGGTGGGGTTGGCGGTGGAATAAGGGGATGGCTTGGTGGCGGTGGAACACGACTTGGTGGGGATGGCGGTGGAAGAAGGGGATGGCTTGGTGGCGGCGGTAAAGTAGGATGACTTGGTGGTGGTGGCTGCAAAGTAGGATGACTTGGTGATGGTGGTGGTTGCATGCTAGGGTGGTAGGGTGGCGGAAGGAAGGGAGAATGGGAAGGGGGTGATGGTGGTGGGGAATAGAATGGGAAGCCATAATTTTGGACAAAAGCCATAATGATATATTTAGTAATTGTTTGTTGGTGGAAGGAAGATGAAGAGATGATGAAAATGGTATGAAGAGCATTGGGGGTATTTGTACTATTATTTATGATAGGCGTAAGGATAAGTTGATTTGTTACTTCTAAGGTTTTTCATATATGCTCTAAAGGAAGGAATCATTGTTTGCATTGAAAAACACTCCCTGGCCACCTAATAAAATATAAAAAATAGAGACTAGTAGTAGTAGGTGATTGACGACCGGGGCCGAATTGGACCAAGACATGAAGATTGACGACACTCGGCCATTATAAATAAGTTCCTACAATGACAAAGGACAATGACAGACAATTCAGAGTTTCCAATCATTTCTACAATACTCAACCATTAATGGTATTTTCAAGCTTTTTAGATATTTTGTTTGAGTGGAGTAAGGCAGTTGAGTGATTGTGCTAGCAACTTAGAACTATTCTTACATATTGTAGAAGTCATACTCATATTCATTGTAAGTGCCTGTAATTTGATATTCGTTCAAGATTTGAAGCAGTATAATTTTCGTCAAATTACATTTATTGTCTACTTTTATTATGCTTGGAATTTAGATGGTTGATATATTTCTCATATAGTTTAATTTGAATAAAAATTGTCAAATTTGTTTATTAAGTTATAAAATTATACTTGTAACATTGTTGCCTACTTGATAAACAGGGGACCCTTTGTTCCTTTGAATTCAAGTTTTCTGAAGAAGTTTGGAGAAATAAAAATGTAAACTTTTCTTATTTAAAAGTGTTTGGTTGTTTAACATATGTTCATATTAATGAATGTAATAGGAGAAAACTTGATCCAAAGTCTAATAAATGTTTTTATATTGGTTATGGTGATACCGAATTTGGTTATTGTTTCTGGGATAATCAAAATCGAAAGATCATTCGCAGAATTATTGTTATCTTGATTGAACAAGTTCTCTATAAAAAATTGTGTTAGGAAGACATCAAATGGTGATTCAAAACTAGAAAAAACTGGTATACTCTGTTTGAAAGATTTTTCAACTAATATATACAGACAGAAGATCAATATTAAAATATATCATTATATTTTAATAATATAATCTGAAATAAAATTAATTATTAATACAATTTTATTGATTTTAAGATGATAAATAATTTTTGTACAGAAAATTAGCATAACTTAAATTTTTTAGGTCTTTTTATAGATCTAATTTTTTAATAATTTATTCACATAAATGAATTGTAAACACTTCATACTAATATAGTGTACTTTAAATTAAAATAAAATATAATAATTTAATAATCAAAATTTATTATAAAAAAATTATTACAATAATTTTATTTTTAAATTAAAAAGTTAATATTATTATTATTGTTATTATTATTATTATTATTTTAACTCACTAGATGTTTAAGTAACCTTGACAAAAATTAATATTAATTTTTTATATATTTAGCTCAATATGTCTAAACTAGTGGTAATTTATTTTTTCTTAATATAGGAGGTTAGAATGCCTACAATTATACATCTAAATAAGAATTGAACCGGTAATGTTTGGTCATTTAAATTTTGGTGTTTTTCTTTTATATATATATATATATATATATATATATATATATATATATATATATATATATATATTTATGCCTTTGTAATTTATGATTTTTTAATATATTATTTTGTGTTAATACTTTTAAGTTTATGTTTATTATATAAATGAAGATTTTGAGTGTACAAGATTTATTTATTATTATTATTATTATTATGAGATTTATTTTTTATTGGTCCAAGTCCAATATTTATTACTCATAATTTTTAGTTTGCAAAAATATAAATTTAGATAATAAATTATTTTTAGATTTTAATACATAATTGATCTCTAATCAAATGTAGTAACGCTAATTAAACATAGTTTCATCCAATTTAATTTATTAATTACTTAATTATTTAGTCATAATATTAAAATACTTATTATTTTTAAGTAAATAAATTTATTTTATAATTATATATTAGTACTAAGATTTTTATAAAAAAAAAAATCTTCAAATCCTTAAAATCACCTTTAACATTGTTTTTAAGTAAACCGAGTATATTTTATAAACCCAAACTGAATAGGTATTTTAAGTATTAGATAATTATACATTTAAAATAATAATTTAAAGTTTATTAATAATTTCTATATTTCTCACGAAGTATTCAAACTATGCGTCAGACCATTAGATGTCAATTTCTATTGAAAATATTGCATAGTTGTCTTATGCATGATAAAAACTAAAAATAGAATTAAACAAGATGTTATTTTTAAAGTTTGGGATGAATTTTAACTATTTATAAGTTATGTAAGGGCTTAAAGGTATTTTAATAAAATGGGACAGCAGTCTAAGAGAAACCCTATCTCAAATTAGTTTCCCTACCCGCAGCCTTAGTACCCTATTTTTTCATCTCTCAAAGTCTATAAGAAGCATTCTTCATATCTAAATGTTAAAACCTCAGACAAAAATGTTTCTGTGCGGAAAGGAAATCCAAAGAGTAGTGAGAGGATTCAAAATTAATGTAAGCACTAGTGCTATTAAATTCTTTTCAAGGGGTGGTTCACTGAATAAGGGGTGGTTCACTGAGGAAGGTACTCATCACTAATTATTATAAATATTTTCTGTGATCTTTGATTTATTTGTAATGTTGTTCTCTTATATATTTTCGTGATGTATTTCGAGTTTGAATTTTACCCATCAAATTTCAGGTTCGAATTTTACTAATTTGATAATGTATTTTGTGAATTTTACTTTTGTAGGTGCACGTAATGAACATATTTGCTCAAAGTTTCGAACTAACTGCAATAGAAGAGACAGAAGAGATAAAGTGAGACAATAGAAGAGACCTAAGAGATAAATTGAAAGAAACAAGTTGACGCCAAAGAAGAGTTGGAAGAGAGGAAAAATATAAACAAATGACAATGACCTGACCTAAATGCTTATAATTAATAAATATATAAAAAGTGCATGAAGATATTATAAAATTATAAATAGTTATTATTCTTTTAACTAAAATAAAACTTATCCTTCTTATTAATTAAAAAAGAATTATATGACTTTATCTATCATTTTAAATATCTAATTGATTTTATGAAGCAATTACATTTTTTTTTACCTTTTTATCTTCTTAATATATTTCTTCTTCTTACACACTAGAGCAATTTGTTTTTGTACTCATTAATAAGCAACGTCGACAGATAATATGGTGGGAACTAGATCAAGATCAGATCCTAGATAATCAAAAACAGAAGAATTATATGTTTGTATCAACGTCATCAACAAAAAATATAAGCAAATTAAATGCTTGAACATTACGAGGATGTAGTTTACAAAGTTAATTCCAAATGGATAGAACACAAGCAAGAATTGATTAAACGATGAAACAAATATTATTAAGACTTGATAAACTTTCTATAGACAATTCAAATCAAGATGCAAGACATCATCACAATCCTCAACAACAACTAAAATTCTATGATATCAACAATTATGAGTGTAACCCAATGAACATAAATAATAGACCTTACCATATACACAAATGTTTTACCATAATCGACTTCTCTAATTTTGACGGCAATGATGTTGATGGTTGGATCTATGCAGCTGAAGAGTTTTTTGAAGTCGACAATACTCCTCTTGATATTCAGCAAAGAGTTGCTCGTCTACATTTCAAAGATAAAGAAAGATTATGGTATACAAATTTTCGAAATTATTTAGATGCAATTTTGTTATTACATGCGATTTCCTTAAAACGGAAATCAATAAAAAATTGGACAAACAATTTTTTATGATCCTATGGTTGAACTAAGGAATATCAAACAAGTCGTTTTAATTAATGAGCATAACGATAAATTTATTGAGATTTCATATAGGCTTCCCCAATGTCGAATGTGTTAGATATCTTATAAGAGAACGACATTACAAATAAATCAAAGAACATAGAAAATACGAAGACACGAAATCACCGATTTGAGAAGTTGATTCGAGGTATGTGCTTAGAATATTTCCCTTAAAATAGTTCAATTGTCTCCCGTTTGTGTTGAAGTTTATCGCAGACGTTGTCTCTCATGGTACGTACAATGAATCTAGTAGTGATTCTGCACTGGAATCACTACGCATCGAACTTGACCATTTACCTTAACTATCACCAAATTCAAAAGGAAGTGTAGAGAGAAAAATCTATTAGAATTCTCAAAGAGAGAATGGTACAAATGATGTTGTGAAATGAATAAAGAATGAGTATATATTGTTGAGAATTAAACCTTCAAATAAAATCATCAAAACGTTTATTAGCAATAGAGATTGTTCATTCATTTATCAATTAGTTCATAACTAATTAACATCGTTGCCTATGCATTGATTTGTTGAAATACAATGTTAGACATTCAATTCTAGCTAATTGAAAAGTTCTTACGTTAGCCAATTGATAGACAAATTAAAGTTAAATGTTTATCATAATATTATACTTTAATTTTTTAATTTGGCATTAAATATAAATTAAATAATTAATATCTAATTATGATTTGAATTAAATTCACCGTTAATTCATGTTTGAATTTAGTGTGAATTTTATTTAATTTCATTTACTCACAATCTTATTTTCATTCATTAATAGAATTAACTTAATTCTTACAATTCTCCACATTAATGAAAATTGAAAGATTAACTCGGTGAAAGATTTAATAATTGAATTATACATAGGATAGGTAAGTGTAATCCTTTGAACCTTCCCTTATGAATATATATATATATATATATAACTTTACTAGTTGATTAATAGACTTTATGTCTTTGAACTATTATGTCTTTTATGTAAATGATTACACACTTTCACATAGAATTTTTTGTAATAAATGTCAAGCTCTCATGGTTGTGTCTATTTTGTCCATGGAACATGCACCTGGTTCTGTGAGAGGATCTAGAATTGAGATGTGCAATTCCTTCAAAACGGCCCCACTTCCCCCTCACATAGGTGATTTCTTTGATCACAAAGAATCATTAAAAGCGATATGTCTATCCTCGTTAAAATATATATTGTTTCGTTATAGGATTATTCATCAACAATAATTTTCCAAGTTAGTACAATTAGGTTGTCCCATTGAACCTAGTTCTTGAGATCTTTAGTCTACATATGTTGAGTTTTCCTTCATACCAACTTATTGTAGGCTCATGTTTTAAAAGATTTTCAAACTAACTCTTTATTCAATTAAATTGGTTAGTGGATCTAGAATGTTATATTTGACTTACATAGTCAAATTTGATAACTCTATTAGAGAGTATAGTCTAATGACATTATGTTTAAGACGTGTATGTCTAGACTTGACATTGACTCTAAGCTTGTCCAATTTCAAACACTAATTAGAAACATCTTCTAATAAGAAACATAGTCATTCTTAGATGCTTACAATTTAAACCTTTTTTTTATGAAAATATTGTTTAGACTAATTAGTAGACAAAATGCCTTTGAACTATTCTGCCTTCGTATAAACGATTACATATTTTTTATAAAAATATTTTATTTTTCGACATAAGTCAAGATTATAGATTATAATGTTTAATCTATCCAACATAGTTTTCTTAGAAGATTTACATATATAGATTACTTTTAGACGTTATGTATTTCATTTAATAATATCAATATATTATTTGATAACAACATGATATTTCGTGCAGTGCAATTCACATCCTTAGTGAATTTAATCATTTTTATCATTATTTTAAACAATAAATATATCGTACAAAATACACGTAATGAAATAATTTTTATTGTCTTCATTATATATATATATATATATATTTGTCACATTCACTCTTAATCCAAGTATGATCAAATTTTCATATTATTAATAAAAAATTGTTATAAGTCATGCAAAGACTTTATAAACTTTCTTTTTCATCTATTTCATAAAATAATTTTGAAGACATTGATTCTTCAAATTTTTATGACAGTAATGTCAAACAAATGACACGTTTATTGATTTCAAAATCCTCAATTTTAAATATCGATTTGAGCATCAACTCATCAAATATAAACAATGCATTTTCTTTTTCTTTTATTTCTTTTTATAAATTGCGCAACTTTATCTTTTGTAGAGAACATATTTCTCTACCAATCAATTATGTTTTTATTTATTATAATATTCAAAATAATTTTGGTATTATTATCAATAAAAATATTTGTTCCCACATTCGTGTTGATACATTTTTTTAATCAAACACATTTATATGATTTAAATAAATGATTTTACAATCAAGAAATTGACATACAATTCTTTTACAATTTTTTTGTTATACTTATCGTACAATGAATAAGATAACTACATTATAAATATTTAATTGAATAAAACATAATTTTTATAATTGGAATTGGAAGGTCCAATTCCAATTCTTATATTTGATAGACACTTTCATATAAAAAAAATTGGAATTAGAATTCCAATGGAATTGGATATAGTGTAATTTATAGTTCATTGGATATATAGTGTGATTTTATATTTCTCAATTCTAATCTCTTTAGGTCAGAATTGTAAGTCCAATTTTTTTATATATTTTTTAATCAAAATAATTAATTAATTTTATTATTTAAAACACGATTAAAGTTGTCAATCGATAATATTTGTTTTTAGAAATTTAGGATGTTAAAATATTGAATCGATATTTTTTTAGTTGAGTAAGTTTAACACATTTTTGACAGTTTTTTCACACATTAAACAAGTTTATCACGTTTATGTCACGTTTAACACATTTTTAACACGTTTTCACACGTTTAACATGTTTTCACATTTTTGGCACATTTAACATACTTTTTACATGTTGAACACATTTAACACGTTTTTAGCACGTCTAACACGTTTTTGACATATTTAATCCGTTTTTCAGTTTTTTTTACACGTTTTCACATTTTGGCACGTTTAACAAGTGTTTCACATGTTTGGCACGTTTAACAAGTTTTTCACATGTTTGGCACGTTTAACACGTTTAACATGTTTTCATGTTTTTGACACGTTTAACATGTTTTTTTTACATGTTGAACACGTTTAACACGTTTTCACCTTTTGGACTGTTTTTCACGTTTTTGGCATGTTTAACAAGTTTTTCACATATTTGGCACGTTTAACATGTTTTCACGTTTTTGACATAATTAACAAGTTTTTGACACGTTTAATACGTTTAACACGTTTAATACGTTTAACATATTTTCACGTTTTTAGCATGTTTAACACGTGTTTGGCACATTTAACACGTTTTTGACACATTTTTCATGTTTTTGAATTAAGAACACAATATTTAAAATGCGTTTGTACAAGCAAAATATTTTTTTAAAATTCTCGAGAGACAAATTACGCGACTACTCTAAAAAAGTCAAAATTAATCAAAATCGATACTTTTAAGAGAGCTCTAATAAAGTATAGTTCAATACCATTTTTCACGTGTAATTAACCAAATATCAAACTAAGAACATAATATCTAAAATGCATTTGTACACACAAAATAATTCCCCCCCTAATTTCTAGAGAAAGAAATTATGTGTTTATTCTAAAAAAGTTTAAATTAGTCAAAATTGATACTTTTAAGCGAGCTCTAATCAAGCATAGTGTCAATACAATTTCTCACGTGTAACCAAGTACCGAACTAAGAACATAGTTGATAAAATGTGTTTGTACATGCAAAATATATTTTTTCTCTAATTTCCCGATAAACAAATTTTGTGCCTACTCGAAAAATGTAAAATTAGTCAAAATCGATATTTTTAAGCGTGCTCTAGTCGCGCCTAACATTTTAGTTGCTCGTCTCACTCGATGCTCGAGAAAAATGTGAGTTATGGGACGACAGTTATCGAGCCGAGATACGATAATCCCGATGAACGATTTTTGGCATTACACGGCTCTAACTCGAAATTTAAGTGGGTATAATATAATTTCGGACATAAAAAAATTAAGAAAGAAACTGAAATAAGAGTATTGATGGTAACATGAATTGAGTGAATTAAATCTTCTTATTTGATGATTGCTTATCAATTCTGGCATTTGAAGTTGTCTGGTTTAAAATTCAATTTGTAATATTTCATAACTTTAAGACCAAGACAATTATTCTTGTCTATCTTTCCCGCTGAAATAGAGATGGTATCGTGAAAGCTTCAAATCCTTGTCTCTTTCTCTACAACAATAGCAAACCCTATATTTTCATCATATAAACAGTTTTCTAGTTTACCCTCTTTCTCTTGACATATCAATCCTTTTTTAACAAGTCAAATTTATCATTGAATTCATTTTTCTTTATCTCATTTATTCGGATGATTATTGATGCTATAATTGTGAATTGCTGCTCATATTTTCGAGTATTTTAAAATATACTGGTTATGAGCTTGAAGAGAAATAAATTCGATTAGAGAATTAATACAATTGTTACATCAATTCCTAATAAAATCGTCTTTAGGAACTCCTTGAAGCTGTTCTTTAAGTGTTAGTAGTTTGAAATTGTCAATCATGTTTTAGCTGCATTACCTTCCCAAGATGCAGAATACACACCCATTCTTCAATACATAAAGGATTTCCTTAGCAGGAAAAAGTTTGAAATTGAGATTCACTATTTGAATCTTGAACTTCAGGGATGGAAGAAGATAGACAGAGCATAATTTTGATTATTAACTGAGAGCAGTACAACCTTGGTTGTCATCCGTGTCAAGAACATATTATTTATTGGGTTGCCTTAATTACAGTGAACATTTATTTTTGATGGGTAAAAATTAAAAAAAAAATCAGACATTCTTCTCGGTTCATCAGAATTTGGAATACTTGGAAGAGAGAGTTTTGATCAACTCTTTTGGTGATCATGATAATGCATGATTGTATCAGAAGCTTCTGCATTGGCTATTTCAAGTGCCTTTGATTGAGGGGATTCGGAAGTAATACCATGATCATGATGAGACCCTTTGTTAAGTATCAGCTCATTCTTGTTGATCTCTTCTTCCACATGTATGTCTTCATCAATATTTAGTATGACGGTCTGTGTACCATGTGGACCTGGTACTACAACTTCTTGAATCTTGAGGTGTTGTCAACTCTCACAATTTCGATCTCGTGAATTTGTTTCTTCTTCCTCTTCTTGAGAAAGCAATAGAGTGCAATGAGACGAAGACCACTATGATGATAGTATGATGTCCTGGCGAAGGTGGTGCAAATGCAGGCGGTGGTGAAGGAGATGATGTGGTGGTGATGGTGGAACTCGACTTGGTGGGGTTTGCGGTGGAAGAAGGGGATGGCTTGGTGGAGGTGGAAGACTTGGTGGGGTTGGTGGTGGAACACGACTTGGTGGGGTTGGCGGCGGAAGAAGGGAATGGATTTGTGGCGGTGGAACACGACTTGGTGGGGTTGGCGGCGGAAGAAGGGAATGACTTGGTGGTGGTGGGTGCAAAGTAGGATGGATGACTTGGTGATGGCGGTGGTTGCATGCTAGGGTGGTAGGGTGGCGGAAGGAAGGGAGAATGGGAAGGGGGTGATGGTGGTGGGGAATAGAATGGGAAGCCATAATTTTGGACAAAAGCCATAATGATATATTTAGTAATTGTTTGTTGGTTGAAGGAAGATGAAGAGATGATGATTAAAATGGTACGAAGAGCATTGGGGTATTTGTACTATTATTTTTTAGTGGAGTTTAAATGATATGCCTTAAGTATAAGTTGATTGTTACTTCTAAGGTTTTCCAGATATGCTCTAAAGGAAGAAATCATTGTTTGGATTAAAAAACAATCCCAGGCCACCTAATAAAATATAAAAAAAAATAGAGACCAGTAGTAGGTGATTGACGCACGGGACCCAATTGGAGCAAGACATGAAGATTGACTACATTCAACCATTATAAATATGTTCTACAATGACAAAGTACAAGGACAGACAATTCAGAGTTTCTACAATAATTAGGGTTGCAATTTATGTAAGTTTCAGGTTGGCCGGTTCGGATTCATAGGTTAACGGGTCAACGATTATAACATAAACCTGACCTGTTTAATAATTTGGGTCAAAAATATCTAACCTGAACTTGACCTGTTTATTTGTGTTTGACCAGAACCTGATTCATTTGCCCCATTTGACCCGATTTACATAACTCAACTCGAACCAAACTCGGTATAATTAATTCACATTTCTCTATTTCATATTAAAATAACATCAATACAAAATAAAAATGAAATTAAATCACAAATTCACTTAAAAAAAATTTACAAAAAATAAGTGAGAGAATAAAAAAGAATAACACAAAACTTAAGAAAATAAACTTATAAACGGGTTATCAAGTCTATTTTGGGTAATGTCAGGTCGACTCAATTTTGACATATTTTTTAATCAGGTTAAACAGATCGACCTAATTTTAACTGGAACAAAAAAATACATGACCCTAACTTGATTTTTTCGTGATCGGTCCGGGTCGTATTTTCGTGTCGTGTCCAAAATTGCCAACCCTAACAATACTCCACCATTAATGGTATTTTCAAGCTTTTTAGAAATTTTGTTTGAGTGGAGTGAGGCAGTTGAGTGATTGTGCTAGAAACTTAAAACTATTCTTACATTTGGTAGAAGTCATTCATATTCATTATAAGTGTCTATAATTTTATATTGGTTCAATATTTGAAGTTGTCTAATTTTCGTCAAATTACATTTATTGTCTAGTTTATTATGCTTGGAATTGAGATTGTTGATAGCTTTGTCCTATAGTTTAGGAGTCATTTATCAATTCTAATTTCGTTAACCTAGTTTAAAACAGAAAGGCCTAAGTTCGTTTTTTAAGTATGTTTTGCATTTGTGTTTAAAAGTTTTTCGTTCACGGTTAGAATTAGGACAATTTAATTTTTTTTATAAATTTGATTATATATATATATATTTAAATTATTGTTTATATAAATTTAATTATTTGTATATTTTTTTTAAAGTTACATGTATATTAAAAATAAAAATAAAAATAACCGTTTAAACACAACGACAAATCATAAAATGAAAAGAAAAATAAAAAAATAAAAAATAAGAAAAACGGTACTCAATAAGTTATCGAGCTCGTAAATTCTCGAGAAAAATGATTAACTCTCCCCTGACAGACTCTATTGACTTTCCTGAATGAATTTTAGAAAACGTAATATTAATAGTATTATGATAGATATACATTAGACGACTATGATCATTGAAAGTTCGACAATTTCTCTCAAACCAGATAGTCCATCAAAAAATAATTGAAATGCTAACCCAAATATGTAGGTCTATCATATCAGCCGCATCAATCCAAATTTTCAAACAACTACTCAAGATTCGGCATCACCCAATGAATCCCAGTAGTACTTCTTAAAAGACTTCAAATACTAGTCATCATCGATAATGCAAAACTAAGTGAGCTACTCGAACAACAAATATAAAGCTCAAACTTGATTTAATAATCGAACTTGACTCGAACTAGGTCAAACCGAGCTTTGACTAAGCTACTCACGAGCGAATTAACTTGTTTACACCCCTACACATAACTATCAATTTCCTCTAACTCAACAATGAGACATTTTGAAAAAGTTTAAAAAACCTAAAAATTGTCGATCGTAAAAAAACTACATTTCACCTTCATTTTATTTTTCCCCTCGATTCAAACATGGGAAGTCGTTTATATAGGGGCTACATCATGGGCTTGGGCCTCGACGACAGATATATCCATTTTTTCCTTTTCAGCGTCGGATTGAGAGGTCTTGGTCACTAGGAGGCTCTACTCCCTAAGGCCTCTTGATCCTCGTCTCTTAGGGGTTGCTTGATACTTTATTTTGGACGATTTGGTCTAACAAATCGTAAATCGAAATTTTCTGAAAGGGGATTATGTTATTAGTTTCTAGGCAACATTGGGAGAGAGAAAGGAGCAACTGAAGATGAAAGGGAAAGAACGTGCAATCCGCGTGTTGCCTACGTAGGTCACTTATAACTACACGACTCTCCTTTATTTCTCTAAGCTTCTTCTAGGAAACCAATGAGTGTCGAGGAAAATTATAAACGTGTGACTCTCTTTTATAAATTTGTTTGTTATAGTTGTGATCCTCAATTCCCCGGTTATGCGGTTTTTTCATGGGTCGATTTGGTCAAGAAATGACAAGGATTTCCACTCCCCGAAATCAAAGAAAATGAGAGGGGCTTCTCGTCGTTTACGCGAAGGAGGACAAGTTGTTCAAAGCATGTGTATGCGTTCAGGACACATCTTGCATAGGATGGGCCACCTACTTGCGTCCATGTAGGGGTCTAATGCTCTTCTGCGTCAACTTAGGTCTGGGATCTACGATTGGACTCAAGTCTTGCCTTCGTCGATTGCATCCATGCTCGAACCTTGACCGCACCTTGAGATTCGGCATGTGTTCTACGCATGGGTTCAAGTCCCTCAAACCCTGGTTCCCTCTGCACCCTATACCTCTGAGCAACCCGCTTCGGCGTTGCCGAAGGGTTCAGTGACTCGCCACCGATTTTTCGGCTGACTCCGACCTTTTTTTTAAATGCATATAAAAACAAATAAATTAACATTAATAATAGATAAATTCATCGTATTTATCAACTTAGTTTTTTTTAACTTTGAGTTTTATTTAAAATATAGTCCAAAATTAATTATTTTTGAAATCTAATGGATACGAAATTGTTTCCAAAACAATTATTTGCAATGAACTATTTTATTATATGAATTTTAGTAAAATTATTTATTAGCTTGAATATTTTTAAATAAATTAAAAGAGTAAAATTTGAGTGTCTACAATTATTATATTTTTATTATTATTTTTGTTTAAATAATATAAATTAACTCACATTTTAATAATTTATAGAATTTGTTTGATATTGATTTTTTTTTTTTACTTTAGTTTAGAAAATCTTCTGTCTATAAAAATTTGGAGTTTTAATTAGTTTAATCATTAAAATTAAAATGTGTTTTTACTTAAAATTTAAATTTAATATAAAAAATTAATATATTTTAATTGATTAATGAGTGCTATTTTGATTAGAAAAAGAGTGAAAAGGAGAATTTATAGAAAGAAAAAAGTTAAAAAAAATAAATATATAAAACAAGCTTTAATTATTTAAATTAAAGGGAGAGGCCCAAGACAATAAATGGACAGTTGATGCTTACAATAGGATGCCCAACAACGGCAGATCTCTTCTCTCTTTCTTTCTTTCCGTCTAAGAAATCTTCATCTTTGCGTTACATCTCTTCACATACGATACGATAGAAGGATTTCGTTTTTTCTTAGATTCGTTTCTTCTGCATTGTCTAAGTTTTTAGACAGGCTATGATGTCTAAAGTTATATCATCAAACTATGAAAGAAGACTCAATGTTGTTGAGTTCTTTGATTAATTCATAACTAATATCTCTGAGCCTTTCAATTTTCCAACATCTCTTATTTTCCCGTTTAATGTCTTCTTCTTATAATTTCTTTATAATTGTATGATTATTGTTTATATTCAGAAAGATTTCTGTTGTGAGAATTGAATTGATGAATTCTTATGAGAAGATGAGAAGATTTCTTCTGGTTGTCCAATACTATATCTAGGCATTTAACTAATCTGAATCAAATGAGTATGAATAAACTCTGAATCAGTCATTTTGGTTAATACTGTTCAAATTCTAGTTACCTTTGGAAAATGTATTTTGAAGGAAAAAGTATTTTAGTTCACATTGTATATTCAAAATGGGGTTTCAACAACTCTCACCAATAGCATTATTTCTTTCTTTGATGAAGTGCCTTGTTTAGTGAGAGAAATGGATTCAAGCTACATCGGAATGACGATGCCACACATCTGCGAAGGACTATGCAGCGTCGAACGCATGCCTTCTCAGCTCATCGACATTCTTCTGCACCGTCTCCTCCATCGGCGGATCCTCTATCCTTCACTTCTCGAGTAAGTTCTTCCTTCTTCTTCTACCTTCATTTAGAATTAGTTTTCTATTATTCTTTTTGTAACTAATTTATTTGGTAAGTATATATATATAAGTTTCATCTCCTTCATAAAATAAGTTAAAGTTTTTATATCATTCTTTTCATTACATATTTTTTCTATTAACCTAATATTTAGATAGTATGAGAGTTAGGAGAGAAGGGAGATGAATTTCTACTTCCTCACGATTTTGATCATATTGGTACTAGCTTGATGTCAAATTTCCTCAGCTGTAGTTAGCGGTGAAGATTGCGTGCTAAATGAAGGACCTATTGAAATTGAGCAATGGAATCATGTGATTGTATGGTAAGATCTTGGATTTTTAACTCAAATTGAAATAAATTTATGAGTCCTTCATCTACATCACATCAGTTAGGTAGCTTTGGATTGAGTTTCCTATGCGATATGGAATTTATTTCTCCAAACAAAAAAAATTATAGGATTAGTTGAACTGCCTTTCAATTACCTATATTTGTAGGTGTGATGCATTAAAGTGAACTATGAATAAATTGTCCACTAATAAATTGATTCAATTTTTAATGGGATTGAATGAGATGTATATACATATTAGGAAATAAATTCTGAAATTGGATCTGTGTTCCTTGATGTATATTTGTACATTTGGCGCATAAGGGAACTTTGGATAAATTGATTCAATTTCTGATGGGATTGAATGAGATGTATATACATGTTAGAATACAAATTCTGAAATTGGATACGTGTTGTTTGATTTATATTTGTACATGTGACGCATCAAAAGAAACTTTCGATAAATTGATTCAATTTCTGATGGGATTGAATGAGATGTATATACATTATGAATTTTGAAATTGGATCCATTGCAAGATGTATATTTGTAATGTGAAAAATAAAATGGAACTTTGGATAAATTTTTCATTGATAAATTGATACAATTTTTGATGGGATTGAATGAGTATATATATGTTCGGTGACAAAGTCTGAAATTGGATTTGTTGCCAAATGTATATTTGTACATGTTATGCATCAAAAGGAACTTTGGATAAATTGTCCACTGATAATTTGATTCAATTTTTGATGGGATTGAATGGGATGTATATAATTGTTAGGAAACAAATTCTGAAATTGAATTTGTGTTGACTAATGTATATTTGTACATGTGCATCAAAGAGAACTTTGGATAAATTATCCACTATTAAATTGATTCAATTTTTGATGGGATTGAATGAGATATATATACATGGTGTGAGACAAATTCTGAAATTAGATCTGAGTTGCCTGATGTATATTTGTAAATGTGACGCATCAGAGATAACTTTAGATAAATTGATCAAATTTCTGATAAAATTGAATGAGATTATATACATGTTAGGAGACAACTTCTGAAATTTATTTGTTGCTAGATGTATATTTTTAATGTGACGCATCAAAGAGATCTCTTCACATACGATAAAAGACTTTCGTTTTTTGTTACTTCATTTTTATCTAGATTCGTTTCTTCTGCACTTTACAAGTTTTTCAGGCTGGCTATAATGACTAAAGTTATACCATCAAACTATGAAAACTGTTTTTTATTAATTCATAACTAATATCTTTGAGCCTTTCAATTTTGAAACATCTCTTATTTTGGTTTTCTTAATCTCTTAATTTCCGTTTGTATGACGTCTTTTTGTAATAGTAAGGCAACAAATTAGAGTCTCTGGAGCACTAATCTTCGTAGTGTTTACAGCGCTGTACGTTGCCGATATCGATCTAGGAACTGAGATTCTGGCTTTCGGCGTTCTACCTTGATGCCAATGCATTCAGAAGTTCTTATATTGATTTTTGGTTTTAGATAAATTTCTTTTATTGTAATCCACGATTGATACGATCCAGTTAATATGATCTTGATAGGCAATGTAATTAGAGTCACTGATGCATCTTTCTTGATAGTGTAATCGGTGCTATATGTTGCTGACATTGATTTAGGAATCAAGATTCTGGCATTTCACATTTTTTTCTGTAGCGCCATTGTATTCAGATTTCTGATGTTCCTATATGATTTATGTACTCCCTCATGGGATTACTAGATTTCACCTTAATGGTGATGATTATTAACAATCGAATTGATAATGCCCATCAAGAGTTATATATGAATTCAATGTTTAGTCAATGTTTAGTCTAATGTGTCTTTGAGTTGGCTTCTCAATACTTATGAGAACTTCAAGAGATTTTGTGTGATTGTTTATATTCAGTTTTCTTCTATTTGTCCATTTTGATTAAATATAATTAAATATTATCTAATCATTTAACTAATTTGAATCAAATAAGTATGAATGAAGCTCTGAATTAGTTATTTCGGTTAATACTGTTCAAACATGAATTACCTTTGGAATAAAGGTATTTTAGTACACAGTTGCAAACTCAAAATAGAGTTCCAACAACTCTCAGCAGTAGCATTATTTCTTTGATGAAGTGCCTTGTATAATTTATTTTCTATAACAAATTGAGGTGTAATAATTTCACTTTTGATTTTTTTTTCTTAGATTCGTTTCTTCTGCATTTTGTAAGTTTTTAGATATGCTATGATGTCTAAAGTTATACCATCAAACTAAGAAGAAGACTCAATGTTGTTGAGTTCTTTGATTAATTCATAACTAATATCTCTGAGCCTTTCAATTTTCCAACATCTCTTATTTTCCCGTTTGATGTCTTCTTCTTATAATTCTAAGGCAACAAATTAGAGTCTCTGAAGCACTAATATTTCATAGTGTTTATAGCGCTGTACGTTGCCGATAACGATCTAAGAACTGATATTCTGGTTTTCGGTGTTCTACCTTGATGCCAATGCATTCAAAAGTTCTTATATTGATAAATTTATTATACTGTAGTAATCCACGATTGATTGATTGATCCGATCTGGCATTGTTATTAGAGTCACTGATGCATCTTTCTCTATAGTGTAATCAGTGCTATACTTTGTCCACATTGATTTAGGAATCAAGATTCTGGCTTTCGGCGTTTCTTTTATAACGCCATTGTATTCAGATTTCTGATGTTCCTATATGATTTTAGTGTTCCCTCACGGTATTGCTAGATTTTAGAGATTTCCAATGTATTTGCTGTTTTTATTCTATCTTTTCTAGCACTTAATGTAGATGATCATTAATAATTGATTTGAAGATGCATCATCAGTTAGAATAATTCCCATCAAGAGTTATATACCAATTCAATGTTTAGTCTAATGAGTCTTTCAAATGGCTTCTCCATAGTGTTTTATAATTGTGTGATTATTGTTTATATTCAGATTTTTGTTGTGAATATGCTAAGTTTTCTTCTGGTTGTCCAATACTATCTAGGCATTTAACTAATTTGAATCAAATAAGTAGGAATGAAACTCTGAATCAGTCATTTCGGTTAATACTGTTCAAATTCTAATTACCTTTGGAAAAGGTATTTTAGTTCACATTTGTATATTCAAAATGGGGTTTCAACAACTCTCACCAGTAGCATTATTTCTTTGATGAAGTGCATTGTATAATTTATTTTCTATAACAAATTGAGGTGTAATGATTTCTTCTTTGCTAGTTGGTGTTAATTTACCATACAAGGATGATGAACATGCTCTTTATTTAATTGAAGTATATACCCTGTGCGCATAATGTTGTTAGTAATGTGTAAATAGTTTGTTTAGAATTAGTTTTCTATTATTCTTTTTGTAAATAATTCATTTGGTAAGTGTATGAGAGTTAAAGTTTATATCTTTCTTTTCATTACATATTTTTCTATTAACTTAATATTTAGATGGTATGAGAGTTAGGAGAAAAGGGAGATGAATTTCTACTTCTTCACAATTCTGATCATCTTGGTACTAACTTGATGTCAAATTTCCACAGCTGTAGCTAAGTGGTGAAGATTGCGATTGGTACTAAAATAAGCTATATGAAGTCACTATTGGAATTGAGCAGTGGAATCATGTGATTGTATGGTAAGATCTTGGATTTTTAACTGAATTTTGAAATAAATTTATGAGTCCTTCATCTACACCACATCAGTTAGGTAGCTTTGGATTGATTTTCCTATGCGATATGGAATCCTTTCAATTACCTTGATTTGTACATGTGATGCATTAAAGGGAACTATGAATAAATTATCCATTGATAAATTGATTCATATTTTAATGGAATTGAATGTATACATATTAGGAAACAAATTCTAAAATTGGATATGTGTTCCTTGTTGTATATTTGTACATTTGACGCATCAAAGGGAACTTTGGATAAATTGATTCAATTTTTGATTGGATTGAATGAGATGTATATACATGTTAGGATACAAATTTTGAAATTGGATCTGTGTTGCTTGATGTATATTTGTACATGTGACGCATCAAAGGGAACTTTAGATAAATTGAATCAATTTTTGATGGGGTTGAATGAGATGTATATACATGTTAGGATTCAAATTTTGAAATTGGATCCATTGCAAGATGTATATTTGTAATGTGACACATCAAAGAGAACTCTGGATAAAATTTTCATTGATAAACAGATACAATTTTTGATGGGATTGAATGAGTATATACATGTTAGGTGACAAAGTCTGAAATTGGATCTGTTGCCAAATGTATAGTTTTGTACATGTTATGCATCAAATGGAACTTTGGATAAATTGTCCACTGATAAATTGATTCAATTTTTGATGGGATTGAATGAGATGTATATAAAATTTAATAAACAAATTCTAAAATTGGATTTGTGCTGTCTAATGTATATTTTGTACATGTGACGCATCAAAAAGAATTTGGATAAACTATTCACTATTAAATTGATTCAATTTTTGATGGGATTGAATGTGATGTATATATACGTGGTATAAGACAAATTCTGAAATTAGATCTGAGTTGTCTGATGTATATTTGTATATGTGACGCATCAGAGAGAACTTTGGATAAATTAATCCAATTTCTGATGAAATTGAATGAGATTATATAAATGTTAGGAGACAACTATTGAAATTTGATTTGTTACCAAATGTATATTTTTAATGTGACGCATGAAAGATATTTCTTCACATACAATAGAAGAATTTCGTTTTTTGTTACTTCATTTTTAACTAGATTCGTTTTATCTGCACTTTACAAGTTTTTCAGACAAGCTATGATGACTAAAGTTATACCATCAAACTATGAAGACTGTTTTTTTATTAATTAATAACTAATATCTTTGAGCCTTTCAATTTTGAAACATCTCTTATTTTGATTTTCTTAATCTCTTAATTTTTGTTTGACGTCTTCTTGTAATTGTAAGGCAACAAATTAGAGTCTCTGAAGCACTAAGTTTCGTAGTGTTTACAGCACTGTACGTTGTTGATATCGATCTAAGAACTGAGATTCTGGATTTTGGTGTTCTACCTTGATGCCAATGCATTCAGAAGTTCTTATATTGATTTTTGTTTAGATAAATTTCTTATATTGTAATCCACAATTGATACGATTCGATTGATATGATCTTGATAGGCAATGTAATTAGAGTCACATCTTTCTTGATAGTGTAATCAGTGCTATATGTTGCTGACATTGATTTAGGAATCAAGATTCTTGCATTTAGCGTTTTTTTTCTTTCTGTAGCACCATTGTATTCAGATTTCTGATGTTCCTATATGTGATTTAGGTACTCCCTCATGGTATTACTAGATTTCAGAGATTTCCATTGTATTTGTTGTCTTATATTTTATCTTTTATTTTCCAGCACCTTAATGGTGATGATCATTAACAATCGATGATGCCCATCAAGAGTTATATATCAAGAGTTATATACGAATTCAATGTTTAGTCTAATGTGTCTTTGAAATGGCTTCTACTCCTGAGAACTTGAGAAGATTTTGTGTGATTGTTTATATTCAGATTTCTTCTATTTGTCCATTTTGATTAAATATATTCAAACACTATTTCATCATTTAACTAATTTGAATCAAATTAGTCATTTCGGTTAATACTGTTCAAACATGAATTACCTTTGGAACAAAGGTATTTTAGTACACAATTGCATATTCAAAATAGGGTTTCAACAACTCACAGAAGTGACATTATTTCTTTGATGAAGTGTCTTGTATAATTTATTTTCTATAACAAATTGAGGTGTAATGATTTCACTTTTGTTGGTTAGTGTTATATTTACCATATGAGTGTGCTCTTTATTTAATACTCCATTGCTCATTTGTGTCCAACTTTTAGCAATTTATATGGAACACTATTACGAAAGACTTGAAGTATATACCTTATAATGTGATTATTTTCCTACCGTCTTAATGTTATTAGTAATGTCTAAATAGTTTATTTAGAATTAGTTTTCTATTATTCTTTTTGTAATTAATTGTTGTGCAAGTGTATATAAATAAGTTTCATCCCCTTCATAAAGTAAGTTAAGATTCCTCGATTAACTTAATATTTAGATGGTATCAGTGCCAGGAGAAAAGGAAAAAAAAGCTTGTGAAAATGAGTGATGTACAGAAAGTGATCAACTTTATTGTTCAGGTAATATGTCGTTGGATGTCTATTTTCCAAACCAAAATAATAATTCTGGGATGAGTTGTACTGTGTAGTGACCTATATTTGTAGGTGTGATGAATTAAAGGGAACTTTGGATAAATTGTCCACCGATAATTTGATCCAATTTTCGATAGGATTGAATGTTGTGTGAAAAATTCTATAATTGGATTTGTTGTCATATGTATATTTGTACATGTTACGCATCAAAGGGAACTTTTGATAAATTGTCCACTAATATATTAATTCAATTTCTGATGGGATTTAATGAGATGTATATATAGGTTATGAGATAAATTCTGAAATTGGATCGGTTGCTTGACATCAACAAAGCCTATTACATGTTACTTGTTGACGGAACGATTCCACAATGGTTAATATGATTGAATTTGATAATAGTTTTAGAAATTTGACAATAATGATTAAGGAGACATTCAACAAATTCACTAATTCAGTAAAGAAGGAAAGAATGATAAAGGCAAAATGTTATTGGATGATTCAAATTCTTGGGATTTCTAGATTGGTATGATTTCTCTTACTATGTTGATTTAACATGAGATTGTGAATGCACATAAAGGAAATTAAGTTAACTTTGCTCATTGTCATGGATATGCATGTGTGAATTCATTATTATATGTTTTTTCAATAAACGATTATATGAGATATAATTCATGGATTATAGATAACAAGAGAGCTAGTGGACATGTATGTTGTAATATAAAAATGATAATTTTTTTAAAATTGTGAAACAAATGGGCTTAGTGATAGTCCATCCACAATTGAACTTAACAGATGTTCTATACATACTAGATTTCAAATATTACCTAATATCGGTTTCCAAATTGGTTAAGGATTCTCACTTGTTATTAACCTTCTTCATAAATAAATGTCTATTGTAGGATCTTTAAAAGAAAGACACATTGACGGTTGGAAAATGAGGGAAATTTCTATGTTTTAGGTTATTTTAGTTTCAATAACCAAAAGGATAACTCATGCATCCATGATAGAGTTTATTCTTGTAATAGTTTGAATTCTAATGCAAATGATATTGTTGAAATTTGGAATAAACGTCTTGGTCATCCTTTTGTTGATGTGAATTATTTTTCATTCATTTCAAAATTTCCAACTGAGCATCCAGTTAAAAATATTCAGATGCAAAATCTGTCCAAAAGCTAAACAACATAAGATCAATATTCCATTGAGTCAAAACAAATCTGATTTAGATCAAATTTCAACAAATCTGATTTCTTTTTCCAGTTTATACATTTCGATATTTGAGGGCCTTATTGTGAACCTTGTTTCACAAATATCTCGTTTATGCTTACAATAGTAGATGACTAAAAATAAATCAAAAGACATGTGTATATACTCCAACCACAAGCATTTGCTTCAGGTTGTTCGAGCTTTGATGTTTAATCTAAACTGCCATCTAAATTATGACTATTCTCAATTCTTATGACCACAATTCTTATAAACAGATTGCCCACTGTGATTCTTAAGTGAAAAACACAATTTTACATTTTTTATGGACATGAACTAGATTATTCAAGTTTTTGGTTGCTTATGCTATGTTCAGAATACTCACATACATAAATCTAAATTTGATTCGAGTGCCTCAAAATGATTTTTTTTAGGATATAATGATGGACAAAAAAGATATAAAACATACTATCATGATTCTGGAAAAATAATTATCAGTAGAGATCCTCTCATTTTTTTGGGAAAATGGTTAAACCATTTCATTAAAATCCAAAAGTGGGAGGGTCAAGAATCAATATTAGACAAACCCGGCGTGGACCTTGGTCGGATGACTGAAGTTATTTGTCGCTGACATTCAGTCATGAATCAGGTTAGGACTTGGTTTTCTAGATCAAAAATCAGGCAAGAAAACTCAGTCGCGAAAGGGGTTAGAGTCGTGAAAGGGGTTAGTGGGTGGGTTTTCTCGGTCAAAATAGACAAACAACAAGGAAGCCACCTCAGATTAGAAATCAACCTAGGATCTGTGTGTTTCAGTTGAAAATCATACTAGAAACCTCGGTCATGAAGGGGCTAAAGCTTAGGCTTCCTTAATAAAAAATTAGACAAACAACAAGGAATCCACCTCGATTAGAAATCAAGCTAGGATCTGGGTATTTCAGTCGAAAATCATACTAGAAACCTCAGTCATGAAGGGGAATAGAGCCTAGGCTTCCTTGGTTAGAAACTAGACCAACACTAAGGGAGCACCCATGGTCAGAATACAGGATTGGACTAGGTTCCTTGATGTGAAACTAGGCCGGGCTAGCCTCTTCGATCAAAAATAGGCTAAGAGCTCCTGGGTCCTGGGAGGTTTCTCGATTGGATTGCAGCAATGTTCACCATCAAAACTCAAAATCGAATGTTTTTTTTATTTTATAACCTCAAAAATATCTACAACTGACTGCCAACAACTAAAACAACAAATAAATTAAACTATAAAAAATATAAGAAACCAAGAACAACTGAAAATACGGATGGAGGTTGAAGATGAACTGCATGTTTCTACACTCCCTTGCAAGATTAACATCCTCTTAGAGACGTTTAGAACATAATCAGACCGGTTGGAATGAACTCAAACCGCCTAGAGACCCTTAATCAAAGAGAAAATCAAAAGAGCCAAAATATGGGATTTAAGCGTTTCAGATTAATCCTTCTTGCTTGGTAAGACAACTCACCATGTATGTTTAGAAGTAAGTGTAATATCAATAGTAGAAGAAACTCTTGCAATTAACTTGTATATAAATTTTAGAAATTTTATTTATTAGTATGGGATAATTTTAACAGGCTTTAAAGCTAAGTAAATAATTGATTCATTCATTTCAAATAAGGATCTTAGATTATAATTTTTTTAGATGTATTCAAAGTTGTTAAAATTTATAAAATAAGTTTTTTTTAATAAATACATTGCTTCCGGGTATCAGTCCATTTGGGGCCGGATATTTCGAGCCACCTAGGTACCAGTTTTTACGAGGGAATTCGGGTCGTTCCGGTCTTGGTTATCCAATACCTGAAAACTTGTCTTTCCTAATCCCACCTAGTAGCAGGATTCTTTTATGGATAAAGGGCTAACTATGGAGAATTTTCGACTTCTTCTGCGTCAGCAGTAGTATTCATTTTTGGAATTTATATGGAGCATACATGTGGACATGTTTGAAGAGTTTCACTAGATTAGGAGACTGCTTCTTTGTGATAGTTTATTATTAACATCTATCTATGTAGGAGACATGTTGATTGAGATCTCAATAGTTCTTGGGGTTGCTTTTCTAAAATGGTCATTATGACTCAAGTGTTTTCTATTCAAGACTTTGAGAAACCTAATGATCTGCATAATAATTTAAAATACTATATATAACATGCAAAACTTATGAGCATAATAATAAGTTTTCAATGAGAAGAAACCCATGATCCAAAAAGAATTCAGTTGATTCCTTAAAAGACTTAATACAACAAGCCCCAATGCTCAAAAGTATCATCAAACTAATACTACTTGATAAACCAATCAGTTTCATTTCCAAATCCAAATCTACATTTACTTCTTCTTGGTTTTCATTTTGCTTTGGAGCTTCTTCAGTATGGATTCAAACTCCTCATCAGTAGGTTCTGATTCCACTTTGCTCCCACCACCACCATATTTTGCAAACAAAGAATCAAACTTACCTTTCCTCTCATTCTTTTTATGAGTTATCATAGAATATGAATGTTGGTGAATCTGAAGTACATGGATAATAAATCAATTTCTGAGCATTTGAATGAATTTCAAAATATTTGAATCAGCCGAGTAATATGAAGATAAACTTTGATTATGAGGTGCATGTTGGGAAAAACCCTAACAAAACACAAAAAAAACAATTAAAAGAACACACTAAAAGAATTTGATTATGGAGTTTGGCCAAAATGTTGCCTACGTCTCCGAGCACTAAGGATATCAATTAATAAGGAGAAGAGATACAAATATTTGGTGCAATAAATCAAAGAGGGAAGAGTTTCTTTTACACACTAAGAAATTTCCCCAACTCCCATCATCTTACGATGTGAGATTTATTCTAATTGTGAATATAGTTTCTTTTATATACTAAGAAACTTCTTTCACTCTCATCATCTTCCGATGTGGGATTTTAATTGTGCCAAAAACAACAAATCTCCACCTTGACACAATATTCAAATACTAATCTTCAATATTAAAAATAGTTCTTCAGTGCTTGCAATTGGCGCTCTTCAGCGCCGACTCAAAAGCGGAATATGTTTACCAAATCTAAACAAGGTTATGATTTGGTTTTTCCCATGTCTTTCATCTCCAACTCTTTACCCAATTGAGCATTTAATTTGTCAATTTCATATTGGCTCTTTGATGCTATCAACATATCATCAACGTACAAGAATAAATAAATATAACACTCATCTTGCAGTTTGCGCAAATACACACATGAACTAAATCTGTTTCTTGTGTACTTGTGCTCAATTATAAAATTGTCAAGTCACTTGTACCATTGTCTAGACGATTGCTTCAACATGTACAATGATCTGTTCAACTTGCAAACCCAATTTTCTTTATCAGCAACTTTGAATCCATCTGGTTGATGAATATAGATTTCCTCGTTCAAATGACCGTGTATGTCTACGGTCTTCAAATCTGGTTGAACTAGCTCTAAATTCATCTACGCTACCAAGGCCAACAAAATTCTAATGGAAGAGTGTTTAACAACATGAGAAAGTGCCTCATTATAATCAACTTCTTCCTTCTGAGCGTAGTCTTTAGTTACCAATTTTATCTTGTAGCAAACATCAAATTTTTCGGAAAATCCTTCTTTCTTAGCAAAGATACATTTACCACCAATAGTCTTCTTCCCTTTTCGTATATGCGTCAACTTGCATGTCTCATTATTCTGAAGAAATTGCATCTCATCTTCCATAACACCTCTCTTTTTCTATTTTCAGTACTTCGACTGACATCTGAAAAAGTGGATGAAACATCATCTATGACTAGAAGTGCATAGGCTGTCATGTCAACAAACCGACCTAGTTTTTGAATAACTCGTTTTGGCCTATTCACAACAATTGATTCACGTTGTTCTGAAGGTTCTTGGGTCAGAACCTCTTCCTCATTTAACTCTTCGTCTGTCGTCAGAGAGTCACTTATAGTTGGGCTTATCTTTATCTCCTCAAACTTCACCTGTTGCGGAGTACAATCAATATTGTCTGGTGTTACCTTATTCAACATTGAATAATAATCAAAAGTAACATCTCTACTGATAATGGTTTTCTTTGCATCCAAACACCAGAGTCGATATTTTTTAACTCCAGTAGTAAATCCCATAAAAAGAGTCTTCTTTCCTCGTGGATCCAAATTTGATTCAACTCCATGATAATATACATTAAAACCAAAAATATGTCAAAAAATTATAATCAGTTGCAGGTTTTCCAGACCATACCTCTAATGGAGTTTTGCCACCAAGTGCATATGATGGTAGGCGATTTACCAAATGTTGAGCGTATGACACAACTTCTGCCTAAAATTTCCTGTCTAACCCAACATTAGACAACATACATCGAACTTTCTCCACCAATGTCCTGTTCATACGTTCCGATACTTCATTCTGTTGTGGTGTTTTTCTGATTGTGAAGTGGCAAACTATGTCACACTCTTGGCATAACTTCTGGAATGGATCATTCTTGTATTCTCCACCATTATCAGTCCGGAGAATTTTGATCTTTCTTCCTATCTCGTCTTCAACTTGAGTTTTCCATTTAAAAAAAATCCCAAACACTTCACCTTTATTCTTCATAGTAAACACTCATACTCTTCTAGAAAAATCATCAATAAAAGTAACAAAATAATTTCTACCTCCAAGAAAAGGAGTTTTGATAGGTCCCTAGACATCTAAGTGCACATAATCCAAAATACCCTTGGTGTTATAGATAACAGTGTCAAATTTTACTCGCCTTTGTTTTCTTAGAATACAATGTTCACAAAAATCTAATTTACAAACTTTTGTACCTTTCAATAATCCTTGCTTGACAAGAGTTTGCATAGATTTCTCACCAGCATGCCCCAATCGCATATGCCATAGCTTTGTTGTCTCTAATTCGTTACTGCTCCCGGAAGTTGATACACATGTTGTTCCATTAACTATATTACCTTGATAGTAATACAAATTATTACTTTCTTTATAGTTTTCAACATCACTAATGCTCCAGAGATTACCTTAAGAATTCAATTTTCCAATTTCACCTGTAGGCCTTTTGACTCTAAGGCCCTTAAAGGAAATGAGATTCTTTTTCATATTCGGTGTGTACCAAACATCTCTGATAATTCTGGTGGATCCGTCATCATTTCTCAGCTTGATTGAACCTATCCCTTTTATTTTACATGTATCATCATCTCCTATATAAACAACTTCACAATCCAGCTCCTTAAAGTCAAATAACCACTTTCGAACTGATGTCATATGATAAGTGCAGACTAAGTCCAATATCCATGCATCAACATGTGATGTTGTGTGTGACATCGATAAAAAGTATTCTGAATCTGCATTACCTTTGTTTTCTGCAACATTTGCATCCTCAAAATCTTTTTATTTCTTCTTCAACTTTGGGCAGTTAATCTTCCAATGTCCTTTCTCACGACAGAAAGCACATTCATCTTTGGCAACTCTACTTTCAGATCTTCTTCCTTTCTCTTTTGATTTTCTTTGCTGACGACCCCTAACCATCAATGCTTCCTCTACTGTACCTATTTGTTTTTCCTTTTGTCCCGTTTTCTCAATTCATGACTATATAAAGCAGAACTTACAGCATCAAACGAAACATTTTCCTTCCCATAAAGTAATGTTGTTTCTAAGTGTTCAAATTCATCAGGAAGGGACGATAGCAACATCAAAACAAGATCTTCATCCTTAAACTTAACATCAAGGTATAACGGATCTGCTACTAATTCATTAAACTTAGTAATATGTTCATTCATAATAGTACCTGATTGGTAATCAAACCGGAACAACCGCTTCTTCATAATGAGCTTATTTTGACCACTCTTATTCAGAAATTTGTCCTACAATGCTTGCCACAGTTTCTGTGCAGAAGTTTCATTCTTCATAGCATACTTTTATTCTCTAGACAGACATGATCAAATTGTTTTGCACGCCAACCGATTTATGATACTCCATTCATTTTCTTCTATACCATCTGACTTTCCGACCTCAATAGAAACATCTAGACCCTACTGAAATAGACAATCTAGAACATCACCTTACAACATTCGGAAATGCCCAGTTCTATCAAAGATTTCCACTGCAAACTTCAAATTCAGCATTGGTGTCCTCGTCTAGGATGACGAAGGAGTTGACGCCCCTTTTGAAGACTCCACCATGCCAAGGACAAACCTTCGACTCTGATACCACTTGTTGGGAAAAACCCTGACAGAAACACAAAAGAAGAAAATAATTGAAAGAACACACTAATAGAATTTGATAACGGAGTTCGGTCAAAATGTTGCCTACGTCTCCGAGCACTAAGGATATCAATTAATAAGGAAGAAGAAATACAAATATTGGGTGTAATAAATAAAATAGAGGAGAGTTTCTTTTATACACTAAGAAACTTCCCCAATTCTCATCATCTTCCGATGTGGGATTTATTCTAATTATGAATATAGTTTCTTTTATATACTAAGAAACTTCTTTCACTCCCATCATCTTCCGATTTGGGATTCTAATTGTGTCAAAAATAACAGTACAATCACTTTTAGTCCTTGGATCTTTGCCTACAAGTTGAGAGACACTTATTTTCACTCTCATCAACTCAACACCAAATGGTAAAGTCTACATGACATTTGTCATCGGTTCCTTATTTGATGAGGAGAATCGAAGGGGGATAAACCCTCTAAGTCTGATATGTTTGTGACTGATAGAGGAAGATCAAAGAATAATAGAATTGGTTCGAGTATGGCAAGTCTAGAAGCAAGTCTAAAGCTCCAAATAAGGATGGTGCTTGTCATTACTGTGGCAAATGGGTCATTGGAAAAACGAGTGCTGGAAATTTAAAAATGATAAAGCAAAGGGTACGGTGAAGTCCAGAGAAAAGAAATAACAGAGTGCAGATACATCTGCTTATGATTTAGATGGTGAACTGACATATACTTCTAACTGTCAAGACTCGTGTCTTAGCACATTTTCAAATGAAACAACATCAATTGTTGACACAGGTGCCTCATTCCATATTACTCCAGACAAAGGTTACTTCCAGTCCTACAAAGTTGGTGATTATGGTGAGGTTCGCATTGGTAACAGTGGTGTGTCCAAAATAGTTGGTCTTGGTGATGTTAGAATCGAGACAAACATGGGCTGTTTCTTGACATTGAGAGATGTAAGACATGTCCTCATTTAAGAATGAATTTGATTCCACAGGTAAGCTCGATGATGGAGGCTACCATAATGTTTTCAGTGGTGGAGGATGGACGCTAAGAAATGGTTATTTGGTTGTTGCACGAGGTAAGAAATGATGTCCCTTATATAAGAAAATTTTGGAATTGTCTATGATGCAGCTTATTCTATCATGATGGAGTCATCCTCTGAGTTGTGGCACAAGAGACTAGGTCACATTAATGAAAATGGGATGAATGTTTTGATCAAGATGAATGAGTTTCCGAATCTCAAGGATAATCATCTTGAAAATTGTGAGAATTGTTTGAAGGGTAAGCATATCAGAGTCTCCTTTAGTAAGTTGAAAGTGCAACTAAAAAAGAATGTCCTTGAGGTGGTCCATACTGATGTATGTGGTCCTATGAAGATTAAATTCATAGGTAGTGCTTCTTATTTTGTAATCTTCATAGACGATGCATCTAGAATGTTTGGGCCTATGCTATAAAGTCCAAGGATGAGGTTATAGCAAGGTTCGAGGTCTTTCACAAGCTGGTTGAAAGAGAGACAAACAGAAAACTGATGAGGGTGTAGTCAAATAATGGGGGTGAGTACATAGGCTCATTTGATGATTATTGTAATGAGCATGATATTCAACATGAACAGATTATGCCCAAGATTCCACAATAAAATGGAGTGGAAGAGAGGATGAACAGAATAATGTTGGAACGGATGAAGAGTATGCTGTCCCATGCTAGGTTGGCTAAGCATTTATGGGTTGAAGCCATGAGCACTACATTGTATGTGATCAATCGTTCTCCCTCCAAGGCATTGAATAATAAGTGTACAGAAAAAGTTTGGTCAAGTAAAGATGTTAATTATGAATATTTACGTGTTTTTGGTTGCAGAGTCTTTGTGCATGTTCCAAAAGATGAGAGTCTTAAGTTAGATGTAAAAACCAGGCAATGCATATTTTTGGGTTATTGTGATGAAAAGTGGGGATACAAGTGTTATAACATAGTTGACAAGAATGTTTTAAGAAGCTGAGATGTGGTATTCCTTGAAGATTAGAGTATTGAGAATTTTGAAGATGGTGAAACCTTGATGCATACATACGTGATCTTTCTGGTCTTGATAATATTAAGACTGATTTTGAAGTTTAACAAGAAGATAGAAATCAATAGAATCAACAAACAGAGGTACTTAGGAGGTCTTGTGGGGAGCCTATATACTATAAGGAGGCTTTTAAGGATGCTGATAAGGAAGAATGACTAACTGCAATGGAGGAAGAGATGAAGTCATTGCTGAAAAATGGCACATATGAACATAATCTCTAAAATGCATTTGTACACGTAATTTTTTTCCTAAATTCTCGAGAGACAAATTAGCGACTACTCTAAAAAAGTCAAAATTAATAAAAATCGATACTTTAAGCGAGCACTAATAAAGTATAGTGTCAATACCATTTTCACGTGTAATTAACCAAATATCAAACTAAGAACATAATCTCTAAAATGCATTTGTACACACAAAATAATTTTTTCCCCCTAATTTCTCGAGAAAAAATTAGATGCCTATTCTAAAAAAATTAAAATTAGTCAAAATCAATACTTTTAAGCGAGCTCTAATCGAGCATAGTGTCAATACAATTTCTCACGTGTAACTAAGTACCGAATTAAGAACATAATCTCTAAAATGTGTTTGTACATGCAAAATATTTTTTCCCCCTAATTTCCCGAGAAACAAATTTGGTGCCTACTCCAAAAAAGTAAAATTAGTCAAAATCTATATTTTTAAGTGTGCTCTAATCGCGCCTACCATTTTAATTTTTCATCTTACTCGAGGCTCGAGAAAAATGTGAGTTATGGGGCGACAATTATCGAGTCGAGATACGATTCTCCCGATGAACGATTTTTGGCGTTACAGGAATCTAACTCGAAATTTAAGTGGGTAAAATATAATTTCGGACATAAAAAAAATTAAGAAAGAAACTGAAATAAGAGTATTGATGGTAACATGAATTGAGTGGATTAAATCTTTTTCGTTAATGATTGCTGATCAATTTTGGCATTTGAAGTTGTCTGGTTTGAAATTCAATTTGTAATATTTCATAACTTTAAGACCAAGACAATTATTCTTGTCTATCTTTCCCGCCAAAAAAGAGATGGTATCGTGAAAGCTTCAAATCCTTGTCTCTTTCTCTAAAACAATAGCAAACCCTAAATTTTCATCTTATAAACAGTTTTCTAGTTTACCCTCTTCTCTTGATATATCAATCATTTTTGAACAAATCGATCGGAGATCGATTTGATAAAATCTGTAGCTGGAGATTGAGAGTGAAAGAGATTACAAGAATGGAGAAATTGAGAAAGTGAAAATAATTTGATTAAGGGATTTCTCATTATTCAGTTATTATTTATATTGTCTCAATTACAAAATGAGTATTAAACTACTATCTATAGTCTAAATAAGTCCTTAGACTTATATTCGTTATAATGTTGGAATGAAAGTAAATTAATCTAACTAATCAATACCAAAATAACTAATGCAGTTAATTAACTGCCTTAACAAATATTTGACAGTTAATTAAGTCCCTAACAAATTTACTCAAATCATAACAACTCTATTAAACAATATTTAGAAATAAAATAACTTATTATTTTATTTCTTCACTCCCCCTCAAGATGGAAGTCTTTGAGGTTTAGCTTAAGCCTTAAATCTTGAAATTGTCTAACATCAAGAGCTTTGGTAAATATATATGCATTTTGAACATTAGAAGCAACATAGGTTAGAATAATAAAACCATCTTTGTATTTGTTTCTTACCAAATGACAGTCAATATCAATGTGTTTCGTTCTCTCATGAAACCATGGATTTTGCGTAATATACATCGCTGTTTTATTGTCACAATACAAAACTAGGCAGATTAACTTTGATCTAAAAATCAGCAAGTAAATAAGTCAGCCATTGTAAATCACATACTGTGTTAGCCATAGATCTATATTCAACTTCAGCTGATGATATAGATATAGTTTGTTATTTTTTTTATTTTCCATGCTACTAGAGTATTGCCAATGTAAATACAATAACATGTAAGTGATTTTCTAGTATCATAACAAGAAGTAGGGACGAATCTATGTAGGGGCTCGGGTGAGCTGAAGCCCACCCCGAAAAAAAAAATTTTATTTGAGCCTTCATTTCTTAAAAAAATTTAATAAAATTAATTGTTTTTTTATTTAATTATTAAAAAAATGGTAAAACTTTACTTTTATATACTTTTTTTTTAAAATTTTCTCGTTATTATTTTAAGCCCACCCTAAATTTTTTTCAAGCCCACCCCAGTTCGAAATCCTAGGTCCGTCCCTGAAGAAGCCCAATCACTATAAGAATATGCTGAAATAACAAAATCATTCTTAGATGCATAAAAAATGCCCAAGGATGGTGTTCCTTTAAGATATTTGACTACTTTGACAACAGCCTCAAAATGTGATTTATAAGGTTTATTAATATATTGACTTAATTGTTGTACTGCATATGCAATATCTGGCCTAGTGAAATTCAAATATAGTAAACAACCAATTAATCTTCTATACTTTTCAACATCACAAAGAGTATCATATTCACTAGTTCTTGAACCAATTTAGTATCTCTAGTCATAGGGATAGATGATGGTTTAGCAGCAATCAAGGACATATAAGAAAAAATGTCAAGAATATATTTTCGCTGGTTAACATAAATTCCATCATCAGTTTATATAATTTCAAGACCTAAGAAAAACATAGATTTACCCAAATCTTTAATAGGAAATTTGGTATTAATCATATTTTGTATTTCATCAATTTTCTCAATTGAATTTTCTGGTAATAGGATATCATCAACATAAATAAGCAAGCAAACAATATTAAATCCATCATTTTTTATGAATAAACAATGGTCATTCTCAGATTTTTTAAAACCACTATCAGTAAGGATGTTACAAATTTGAAAATGCCATTGTCTAGACAATTGTTTCAAGCCATATATGCTTTTGTTTAATTTACACACTTGTTTTGGTAGTGTTCCTTTTAAACCTTCTGGAACTTTCATATATAAATCTTCTTCAACTCAGTCATGCAAGAAAACATTATTTACATCTATTTGATGTAAATGCCATTTCTTAGCAGCTGTTAAAGCAAGAAGTAGTCGAATAGTCTAATTTTTAGCTACATGAGCATATACCTCATGAAAATCAATTCCATCTTTTTGGTTATACCCCTTTGCAACTAGTCTGGATTTACATTTATCAATACTTCCATCAACATTTAATTTTGTTTTAAAAATCCATCTATAACCTATTGTTTTCTTTCCTTTAGGAAGTTCTGTTATAACCCAAGTATTATTTTTATGAAGAGCAGTAAGTTCATCATTAATAGATTTAATCAAATCTGGATTTAAAATTGCCTGTTTGTATGAAGTTGGTTCAACAAACTGATCAATGTTGCCCAAGAATTCAATATATTCTTCATTGTTGCAAATTGATACAAATGGAAATGATGGTGGTAAATAACTTTGTTTTTTATTTATATTTGTCTCAACTTGACTTACAACATAATCCTCCATCCAAACAGGTTGTTTTATAAATCTTGAACTTTTTCGAGACACATATTTTATTTCATCTTGCATCGAAGGTTCTGAACCTTCTAGTTATCGTGAGAACGGGTGAATGATTAACTTCATGTTCATCTTGAGAAACATAAGTTATCCCTTCACTTGTATTCAATTCAGGTTCAGAATTAGAATTCAAATTTTGATGTTCTGAAATTTCTGTTTGAACATTTTCAAAATCATTATCATAATCTAAATTATCTAATTCTGTTTCAAAGAAATATGGAAAATCAGAAGATTTGTTTCCTTGTAGAATTTCTTTGTTTTGGATAATTTTATTAGAAAATGGAAAAATATCTTCATAAAAAATAACATCTCTTGAAATGCTAACATTTCCTGTTTCAATATCATAAACTGTATATCCTTTTTGTTTAAAGGATATCCAATGAAAACACATTTATTGGATCTTTTTGAAAACTTTGATTTGTTTGGATAAACATTTAACAAAATAACACAAACAACCAAAAACTTTAAAATAATTATAATCTAGTTTCTTCCCCGATAACATTTCAATTGGAGTTTTCCATTTAAAATGTTAGTGGGAATTATATTTATTAGATGAGTTGTAGTCAATAATGAATAAGGCCAGAATTTAGAATCTAAATTAGAATCAATCATTAATGACCTTGCAACTTGAAGTAAATGCTTGTGTTTTCTATCTACAACACCATTTTGTTGAGGTGAGTAAACACAAGTTGTTTGATGAATAATTCCTAAGAAATTAAACATTTCAGAACATTTTTCATTTAAAAACTCAGTTCCATTGTCTGATCTAATTATTTTAACAGTTTTTTCATATTGATTTTTAACTAACATAAAAAATTATGAAGTTTTTCAAACACAAAGACTTTACTTGTCATAATAAAAATCCTAAGTACATCGAGAGTAATCATCAACAATAGTAAGCATGAAAAGTGTGTTAAGGATTGATTCCTCTCGATATGGAACCCAAATGTCAATATGAATAAGTTCAAAAATCTTTGATGTTTTAGAAACGCTTTGAACAAAAGGAACTCTTTGAATTTTAGCAACATGACATGTTGAACAATGAACAGTTTTATTCATAACAGTAGGAAATACACTTTTTAGAACATTTAAAGCAGGATGTCCTAATCGTTTGTGTAAAAGAAATGAATCAGAAACAACATTTAAAAAAAATGAATAACAGATTTATGATTTTTATTAAAAATTGGACTGTCTTCAATGAAGTACAGATTCCTCATTCTCTTTCCCCGATTTACTTTGAACCTTGTCTCAAGGTCCTGTAAATAACAATCAGATTTTGAGAAAATACAGCTCATTTGGTTATCCTTTGTATGTTTTGAAACTGCAATTAAACAATATCTAAAAGATGGTGGATATAATACATCTTTTAGTTTCAAACAATCAAGAAGTTTAACAGTTCCTATTTCAGTTATGTTCCTACTTGATCCATCAGCTAAGTACATAATTCTAGGTTCATCAAGTTGTCTTATATATGAAAATGCATTCTTATTATTGCATATATGACAAGATGCTCCTGAATCAATAATCCACATATTTGATATGTTTGTTTGTTCATTAATGTTGAAATCATATTCAAATGAATTAAGAATATAGTTAGGAAACTTACTTGTAGATGAAGAAGATCCATTTGCCTTGTTCTTGACATCTCTCATGTTCTTCAAGAACTGTTTATACATCTTGTATTCATCAATGGAAAGTTACTGGAAATCATCTTTGTCTATAGTGGCATGAACATAAGTTGATGGTCTTTTCTTGATCACATTATCTTTTGGTTGTTTCCACCATTCTGGATATCCAATCAACTTAAAGCAGTCATCCTTCATATGACTTTTGCCTCCACAGTGTGTGTGTGTGCAACTTGCACTCTTATTCTTGTTTGAAGGATGATAAACTCTTTCACCTTCTTCTTTTATCACCATTGTAAATGATTTATAAATGTCTGGCGATGGATCTTGCATGAGTATTTGATCTTTGACATACACGTATTTATCATCAAGCCTCATCAGAAATTGAAGAAGCTTAAGTTCTTCATCATCTTGAAGCATTTCTGCTTGAAGAAAGCATCCATCACAATTAACTCGAATTCCTTTACATCTGCATCTTCTTAGAGTTTTTAACCCCATCATCTCATTCCACAGTAATCTCACCTTTGAATAGTATTCTTCTAAGTCAATGTCACCTTGTTGGACGAAGCTAATATCCTTTTGAAAGTTGTACCTTCTCGGACCATTGTTTCCTACATATCTAGACTTGATCTCAAGCCACAGATCACGACTGGTTTTCTTGGATTGAAATCTTCTTCCAATTCTTGTCTCTATCGTATTCATAATCCAGACCCTAACTAAGGCATCAACAATACCCCATTGGTTTGCATCTTCTTGATCTTTTGGTTCTGTATATGAACCATCAATAAAACATATCTTAATTTTCGCTTGAAGAGCTAGCCTAATACTTAGACTCCATCCGAAATAAGTTTCTCTTCCAGTAAGAATGGTTGATGTAATATTTAGGCCTGGATGATCAGTTGGAAGTATAAGAAGAGGATCATTGTTGTATTTCCTTTTTATAATTGTTTAGTTAGGGTTCTAGTTTGGATTCTGGGTGTTAAGGTTAGGGATTTGAGTCATAGTTGGTGTATGAGTTGGAATCGAAACTCTATTTGACTCTAAAACCATCGGCCTAAGAGTAGTATACATTTCTGCTGGAATTTCAGGAAGTTGAGGTTCAGAACTTACATTGTTATCTGAAGATCCAGAAGTCATGTATTACTTTGATAGAATCGGTAGATAGTCTTCTTCTTCACCTAGATCTGCTCTGATACCATGAACAAATCGATCGGAGATCGATTTGATAAAATCTGTAGCTGGAGATTGAGAGTGAAAGAGATTACAAGAAAGTGAAAATAACCCGATTAAGGGATTTTTCATTATTCAGTCATTATTTATATTGTCTCAATTACAAAATAAGTATTAAACTATTATCTATAGTCTAAATAAGTCCTTAGACTTATATTCGTTATAATGTTGGAATGAAAGTTAATTAATCTAACTAATCAATACCAAAATAACTAATGCAGTTAATTAACTGCCTTAACAAATATTTTACAATTAATTAAGTCCCTAACAAATTTACTCAAATCATTACAACTTTGTTAAATAATATTTAGAAATAAAATAACTTATTATTTTATTTCTTCAATTTTTTAACAAGTCAAATTTATCATGGAAATTTCTTTTTCTTTATCTCGTTTATTCGGATGATTGATGCTATAATTTGTGAATTTTTGCTCATATTTTCGAGTATTTTAAAATATACTGGTTATGAGTTTGAAGAGAAATAAGGTGAGACACATTCCAGGTTTAATGCGCAATCTGATTTCTGTTATACAACTTGATAAAGAAGTTCATAATTTCAGTTATGGAAATGGTGAGTGGAAGGTGACTTAAGGAGCAATAGTTGATACTCGAAGTCACAAAACTAGAACGTTATACACGACTTTAACTTGTAGAGAAACAGTTGCTACAGTAGTTGATGACTCAAAAAACAGTGAGCTGTGACATTGTAGGTTGGACCATATGAGGGAAAAAAGGATGAAAATTCTTTTGAGGAATGAACAGATTCTAGAATTGAAGTCCGTTGAACATCAGTTATACGAAAACTGTAATATTGGAAAACAGAAACGGGTGAATTTCTTAAAGATTGAGAATGAGCTCAAGAAAGAAAAGCTAGAGTTGATACACACTGATGTGTGGGGACTTGCACATGTTTCTTCTATTGGCGGATCATACAACTACGTGATATTTATAGATGATTCGACGAGAAATGTATGAGTATATTTTATGAAGAAAAAATCTAATGCATTTGTGGTTTTCAAAAAGTGGAAGGCTTTTGTTGAAAATGAAACAAATTAGAAGGTTAAATGCTTGAGATCCGACAACGAGTCGAGTACATCAGTTCAGATTTTAAAGAATATTGTGTTGTAAATGTGATTAGTATGGTGAAGATTGTTCCCCGAACGTCTCAAGTGAGTGGAGTAGCTGAACGGATGAATTGAACATTGAACATGCGTGCTAGAAGCATGAGATTGCATGTTGGGCTGCCTAAAACCTTCTAGGTAAAAGCTATCAACTTTGCTGCCTACTTGATAAACAAGGGACCCTTTGTTCCTCTTGAATTCAAGTTTCCTGAAATTTTTGGAGCAATAAAAATGTAAATTTTTCTTATTTGAAAATGATTAGTTAATTATCATATGTTCATATTAATGAATGTGATAGGAGAAAACTTGATCCAAAATCTAATAAATGTTTTTTATTGGTTATGGTGATACCGAGTTTGGTTATTGTTTCTAGGATAATCAAAATCGAAATATCATTCGCAGCAAGAATGTTATCTTGATTGAACAAGTTCTCTATAAAGATTGTGTTAGAAAGACATCATAGGGTGATTCCAAACTAGAAAAGACTAATATAGTCTATTTGAAAGATTTTCCAGACTGTCGAAGAAGATCAATATTAAAATATATCATTATATTTTAATAATGATATAATCTACAAATAAAATTAATGATTAATACAATTTTATTGATTTTAAGATGATAAATAACCATTTTTGGCAACAATTAATATTAACAGCATACTGACTATAGCAGGTTTAACAACAGGGAACAAAAATTTCATTATAATCAACACAAAAAAAAAAACTTTTAGTTTTTTTAGTCACTAATTTTACCTTATGCTTGTTAATTGTTCCATCAGAATTTAACTTCAGCATATAGACCCACTTAAATTCAATAGATTTTTTATCTTCTAATAATTCAATCAATACCCAAGTTTGGTTTCTTTTTAGAGCATCTAACTCTTCTTTTATTGCATCAACTCGTTCCTAGCTTTTATTGGCTTGATCATATGAGTTTGGTTCCTATAAAATAGAAACATATGTAGAAAACACATATACGAGTAATCTTACCATGAAGAAGTGTAGTATGTATAGATTTGTGGTGTATGGTATGAGGTCAAAACAGTAGGTTCAGAATGGTTGATTTTCTTAGTTTCTGATGATATATAACCAGGTTTAACTATTGAATCATAGTCATTCAAATCAATAGAAATATTTGACTTAGATGAAGAATGATCAAGGAATACTAAACTCTCATGGGATTAGGGGTGAGCAAACGGGTAAACCCAACCCGTATTACCCAACCCATATTCAACCCAAATTAAATTTACTCAACCCATAATTCAACCCATATTATTTACTAATATGGGTTGGGTATGGGTTGGGTTGAGTATGGGTTGGGTAACCCAAATTATTTTTTATTTATTTTTTTATTTAACATGTATTTGACTCATTTAATACATTTTTATTCGTTTAACACGTTTTTCACATTTTTGACATTTTTAATACATTTTTCTCACGTTTTTGATACGTTTAACACGTTTTTTGCACGTTTAACACATTTTTGACACGTTGAACACGTTTTTCATGTTTTTGGCAAGTTTAACACGTTTTTAATACGTTTAACACGGTTTTGACACGTTTGACACGTTTTTTCACATTTTCGACACGTTTAACACATTTTGACGCATTTTGGCACGTTTAACACGTTTAACACGTTTTGACACGTTTAACATATTTTTCACATTTTGACAAGTTTTTGGCATGTTTTGACACGTTTAACACGTTTTCCACATTTTTGACACGTTTTGACACGTTTAACACGTTTTCAACACGTTTAATACGTTTTTCACATTATTGACACATTTTATACGTTTTTCACATTTTTGGCACGTTTAACACGTTTTGACACGTTTTCCACGTTTTGAGACGTTTAACATGTTTTTCACACGTTTTCGACATGTTTAATACATTTTCGACACGTTTAATACTTTTTTCACACATTCAACACGTTTAACACATTTGACACGTTGGACACTATTTTCATGTTTTGACATGTTTAACACGTTTTTAACACGTTTGACACATTTTTCACGATTACGACACATTTAACACATTTTCACGTTTTTGGCACGTTTAACATGTTTTTCACGTTTTTCACATTATTAACACGTTTAACACGTTTGTAACATGTTTAATATATTTTCACACGTTTTTCACGTTTTTGGCACGTTTAACACGTTTTGACACATATTCCACGTTTTTGGCACGTTTAACACGTTTTCCTCGTTTTTGGCACATTTGGATATGTTTAACACGTTTTGACACGTTTAACATGTTTTTCACATTTTTGACACGTTTAATACGTTTTCACACGTTTAATGTCAAACGTGTGAAAAACATATTAAACGTGTCAAAAAAGACAAAAACGTGTTAAACGTGACAAAACGTGTTAACGTGCAAAAAAATATGTTAAACATGTCAAAAAATATGTTAAATTTGTAAAACGTGTTAAAATGTCAAAAACGTGTTAAAATGTCAAAAACGTGTTAAACGTGCCAAAAACGTGAAAAATGTATTAAACATGTTACAAACGTATTAAACATGTTACAAACATGTTAAACATGTTAAGAATGTGAAAAACGTGAAAAACATGTTAAACATGTCAAAAACGTATTAAACGTACCAAAATGTGAAAAACGTGTTAATGTGTGAAAAACGTGTCAAATATGTCAAAAACGTATTTAACATGCCAAAAACGTGAAAACATATTAAATGTGTGAAACATGTGTTAAACGTGTGAAAAACGTGTGAAAACGTGTTAAACATATAAAAAAACGTGTTAAACATGCCAAAAACGTGAAAACCGTGTTAAACTTATCAAAAATATGTTAACATGTTAGTTATGTTAAAAACGTGTTAAACGTGCTAAAAACATAAAAAAAACGTGTTAAATTTGTCAAAAACGCGTTAAACGTATTAAACATGTCAAAAACGTTTTAAACGTGACAAAAACGTGTTATTAGTATGAAAACGTGTTAAACATGTCAAAAACTTGTTAAACGTGCCAAAAACGTAAAAACGTGTTAAACGTGTGAAAAACATGTTTTAAATGTGAAAACGTGATAAAAATATTAAAAACGTGTTAAACATGTGAAAAACGTGTTAAACATATCAAAAACGTGTTAAAATGTCAAAAACGTGAAAATCATGTTAAACTTATCAAAAACGTGTTAAACGTGCCAAAAACGTGAAAATCGTGTTAAACTTATCAAAAACGTGTTAACGTGTTATATATGTTAAAAACGTGTTAAACGTGTCAAAAACGTAAAAAACGTATTAAACTTGTCAAAAACGCGTTAAACGTATTAAACATGTCAAAAACATGTTCAACGTGACAAAAACATGAAAAACGTGTTTTTAGTGTGAAAATGTGTTAAACATGTCAAAAACGTGTTAAACGTGTTAAAAACGTGAAAACGTGTTAAACGTATCAAAAACGTGAAAACGTGTTAAACGTGTCAAAAATGTGAAAACGTATGAAAAACGTGTTAAACGTATGAAAAACGTGTTAAACGTGTGAAAACGTGTTAAACGTGTGAAAAACATGTTATAAGTGAAACGTGTTAGATGTGTGCAAAACGTGTTAAACGTATGAAAAATATGTTAAACATGTCAAAAACGTGTTCGACTTAAAGTTGGAAGATGATTAGTTTATATTGGATTAATAATAGAGAATTAAACTAAATTTATATAATTTGGGTAATTTGGGTAACCCTAACCCAACCCAAATTAAATTCAGCCCATACTCAACCCAACCCATACTCAACCCAACCCATATTAACCAACCCAAATTAATATTTTGGGTTTGGGTTAGGGTTGGGTTTGGGTAAACCCATATTATGCTCACCCCTACATGGGATACTTGAGTTGAAACATTATTGATTGGAGACACTATTTGTAGATGGTGAATGTTGACTTTCAACAGAAGTATTAAAATTAGGTGATGAAATATTTTTATCAAGATTTTCAACAACAACATTAATATCAAATTCAGTAGAAGCGTGATCATAAAAATTGGAATCATCATCAATGTATAACAATAGAGTCCAATAATTGTCCTCTGTTTCACACAATAATGTGAGAAAAGGAAACACGTATGCTCATGTAAATAATATATCTACTAATAATTATTTTTCCAGAATCAAGATCATATGTTTTATATCCCTTTTTTTCATTATTATATTGCAAAAGGATGCATTTAGAGGCTCTCGAATCAAATATAGACTTGTGTAGGTGAGAATTCGCAACATAGCATAAGTAACCAAAAACTTGAATACTTGAATAATCTAGTTCTTGTAAATTTAACATGTAAAATGGTGTTTTCCACTTATGGGAAACATGTTTATAAGAAATTTAGCCATAAGAATTGAGAATAACCCTAATTTAGATGGCAATTTAGATTTAAACATCAAAGCTCGAGCAACTTAAAAAAATGTTTATATTTACGCTCCACTAAACTATTCTGATGTGGACTATATACACAAGTCTTCTGATGTATAATGTCATAAGATTGAAACAAATTTTGACATTTTACACTTATGAATTCACTCACATTGTCTGTTTGAATTATTTTAATAGATTTATCAAACAAATTTTAACATTTAACACTTATGAATCAGTCACATTGCCTATTCGAATTATTTTAACAGATTTATCAAACAGATGCATCATGCTTAGATTAAAACATACATGTCTACTAGCTCCTGTATCTATAATCTATAAACCATATCTCATAAAATCATTTATTTCAAAAACATATAAGAAATAATTAATACCCGCATATCCACCACAATGAGCAAAATTAACCTAATTTCTTTTGAGTGCCTACACAATCTCTTGTTGAATCAGCACAACACAGTAAATTCAGTTGGTGTATCATCAACATTCTTTCCAGCATCAATAGAGGATTCAACCATGTTAACATTGTTTTTTCCTTTCACAATCATATCCCTAGAGTTTTTGTACTAGTCTGGAAATCCCAAGAGTTTAAAACATCCATCATCTTTTTGTCTTTATCCTCCTTTCCTTCAGACATTCTAAAATTAGTGAATTTGTCTCTTGATTTGTTGAATGTCTCATTGATCATCATTGTCAAGTTTCCAAAACTATTATCAAATCCAATCATATTAACCACTATGTAATCGTTTTTTTTGTTCAACAAGTAACATGAAATAGGCTTTGTTGAAGTCTGTGTTGGGTTGAAGAGAAAAATAAGGAAGAAAGGTTACAAAATGAAATGAAATATTATTATTTTTTAGTTCTTCAATCATCCTATTACAAAGTAAATATATAATCAAGATCAAAATCTTTTCACTATATTAGAATTAAATAACGTAATTTATAACCTCCCATATTATCCTAATCAATATCATAATTAATTAAAAATATTAATTTTAATTAAAAACATTAAATTCAACACTCCCCATTAATGTTTTGTTGGTCATGCCTAACAAATCTTGTAAGTAGACGAATTTGTTTAAAGAAGTGTTTTAGTGAAGATATCTGCAAGTTGATCTCTAGTCTTTACGTGCTTGATCATCACTTCGTCATCATCCACTACTTCACGAATGTAGTGATGTTTAAGGTTGATGTGTTTTGTTCGACTATGAAATGCCGCATTTTTCAACATAGCAACTGCCAATTTTCTATCGCAAAAGAGAACTGTAGCCATATTTTGTTTCTCCCCTGTGTCTTATAAAATATTCCTTAGCCAAACCACTTGTTTGGTTGCTTCGTTTGTTGATACGTATTCGGCTTCAGCGGAGGAATTTGCAACTCTCTCTTGCTTCTTCAACACCCATGAAAAAATACCTGAACCGAGTGAATAACAATACTCGGATGTACTCTTCATGTCATCCATGCTTTCAGCCCAATCGCTATCATAGAACCCAAACAACTCAATATCTTCACTATCATTTCTTTCAAACATGAGACCATACTCCATAGTCCCTTTAATGTTTCGCAACACTCTTTTTGCAACTCCAATATGAATTTTGCTTTGTCGGTGCATAAACTGAGATAATAAACCCATACCATATATGATATCAGGTCTCGTAGTCATAAGGTACAACAAACTCCCAACCAGACTTCTATATTGTACCGCATCAGTATCACCACTACCATCATCTTTCACTAACTTCTCATTTACTACCAATGGAGTCATCATGGGATTACAATTCTCCATTTTAATTTCATTAATCATGTTTTCATCATTTCCAGTAAAAATTAAGTCATCAACATAAAGAGAGACTATGAGCATACCAGATTCACCATTTTTGATGTAGAGTGTCGACTCGCTAGGACTCCTGAAAAATATTCTCTTAGAGAAATACTTATCGATATTTCCATACCAAGCATGAGGTTCTTGCTTCAACCCGTACAACGTTTTCTTCAACTTGTATACCTTTTCTTCTTCTCCTTCAATATTGAAGCTTTGAGGTTGTACCACATACACCTCTTCTTTCAATACTCCATTCAAAAATATAGATTTCACATCAAGTTTGTAAAACTTTGCTACTGATAAGAGTTGTTGAATCCCATTTTGAATATACAAATGTGAACTGAAATACCTTTGTTCAAAAGGTAATTGAAGTTTGAATAGTATTAACCGGAATGACTGATTCAAAGTTTCATTCATACTTATTTGATTCAAATTAGTTAAATGCTTAGATAGTGTTTGATTAAACTGGACAAACAGAAAAATCTTCTCAAGTTCTCATAAGTATTCATCAATTCAATGCTCACAACAGAAATCTAAATATAAACAATCACACAATTATAGACTCTATTGAGAAGGCATTTGAAATATACATTAGACTAAACATTGAATTCGTATATAACTTTTGATAGGAATTATTCTAACTGATGATGCATCATATATTCAATTGTTACTGATCATCACCATTAAGGTGCTAGAAAAATAAAAAATACAATGGAAATCTCTGAAATCTAGCAATACCACGAGGGAATACCAAAATCATATAGGAACATCAGAAATCTGAATACAATGGCGCTACCAAAAAAACGTCGAAAGCAGAATCTTGATTCCTAAATCAATGTCGGCAACGTATAGCACTGATTATACTATCGAGAAAGATGCATCAGTGACTCTAATTACATTGCCTTTCAAGATCACATCAATCAGACTAGATGAATCAACCGTGGATTACTAGAATATAAGAAATTTATCAAAACAAAAATCAATATAAGAACTTTTGAATGCATTGGCTTACAGCGCTGTAAACACTCTGAAAGATTAGTGCTTCAGAGACTCTAATTTGCTATTTTACAAGAAGACGTCAAACGGATTGAAAACAATAATATGATGCAGAAGCAGATTGAGAAAACCAAAATAAGAGATGTTGCAAAATTGAAAGGCTCAGAGATATTAGTTATGAATTAATCAAAGAAATCACATTGAGTCTTCATAGTTTGATGGTATAACTTTAGTCATCATAGCCTAGCCTGCCTGAAAAACTTGTAAAATGCAGAAGAAACGAATCTAAGAAAATCGAAATCCTTCTATCGTATGTGAAGAGATCTAACGCAAAGATGAGGATATCTTAGACGGAGAGAAAGATAGAAGAAATCGAACATGATTGATCTGCAGTTGGGCATCCTAATGTACGTGAATTTAAGCATAACTTTTCGCGACGGAGAAGATACGGGAAGAAAAACCCTAGGTATTATATTGCTTCACAGAATTTAAATTACATAAACGTACAATGAAAAGCCCATTTGTCTTGGGCCTCCCTTTCATTTAAATAAATAAAGCTAGTTTTTTTTATAAATTCTCCCATTTACTAATTTTCTAATCAAAATAGCACTTATTAATCAACTAAAATATATATATTTTTTAATTAAATTTTAAGTAAAAACACATTTTAATGATTAAACTAATTAAAACCCAAATTTGGATAGATCAAAGTTTTTCAAACACAAACCTAAAAAAAATCATTAGCGCAAGCCTATGTTTAGGCCCCTGGACGCAAGTAGGCCCCTACATGGACGCAAGTAGGCGGACAAGCCTATGCAAGACGAATCCCGAACATAGACGCGCGTTTTGAACAACTTGTCCTCCTTTGCGTATACGACGAGAAGCCCCCTCTCATTTTTTTTATTTCGGGGAGTTAATAATTTTGGTCATTTCTCGACCAAATCAACCCCAAAAAAGTCGCATGATCGGAGGCTTGAGGGTCATAACTATGACAGACAATTTTTATTTTGAATTAAGGCTTCAACTCAAAATGCTTTCAGATGGAATCGAGTCCATGACCTTGGTACTGTTTCACCTACTATGTATAGCCCATTTATATTATAAATAATATTGGTTTGGGCCTCCCCTATAATTTAAACAATTAGAGCTCGTTCAATATGTTTTTTTTTAATAAATTCTCCCTTTTACTACTTTCTAATCATAATAGCACTTGTTAATCAATTAAAATATTAAATATATTTATTTATTTTTATTAAATTTAAATTTCAAGTAAAAAAATATTTTAATGATTAAACTAATTTAAAACTCAAATTTTTATAGACCAAAATTTTCTAAACAAAAGTATAAAAAAATTAATATCAAACAAACTCTATAAATTGTTAAATTGTGAGCTAATTTGTATTATTTAAATAAAAATATAATAATTGTAGACACTCAATTTTACTCCCTAATTTATTTAAAATTGTCCAAGCTAATAAATAATTTTGTTAAAATTCATATACTAATTCATTGCAAATAATTATTTTTGAAAAGATTTGTATCGATCGGATTCCAAAAATAATTAATTTTGGAATATATTTTAAATAAAACTCAAAGTATAAAAAATAATAAGTTGATAAATATGATGAATTTATCAATTATTAAAGTTAATTTATTTATTTTGTAGGTATTTAGAAAAAATTGAATCGGAGTTAATCAGAAAATCATCGGCGGCGAGCAACCGACAGAATCCTCTAACATCTTCGAGGCGGGTTGGTTAGAGGTATAGGGTGTAGTCAACGATGCAGTTGAGGGTACAACAAGGGTTTGAGGGACTGGAACTCATGCATGGAATTCAAACTCAATCCCAAGATGCGGTCAAGGTTCGAGCCTAGATGCAATCGACGAAGGTAGGACTTTAGCCCAAGTGTAGATCCTGGACCCATGTGAATATATGCGAGCATTCAACCCTTACATGGAGAAAGTAGGCGGCCCAGGCCTATGCAAGACGTGTCCCAAACGCATACACGCATTTTGAACAACTTATCCTCCTTTGAGTAGACTATGAGAAGCCCCCTCTCATTTTCTTTGATTTTGGGGAGTGAATATCTTGGTCATTTCTTGACCAAATCGAACCTAAAAAAAACGCATGACCGGAAGACTTAGGATCACAATTATGACAGACAATTTGATAAAAGAGAGTCACACGTTTTATAACTTTCCTCGACACTCATTGTATGCCTAAAGAAGTTTAAAAAAAATAAAGGAGAGTCGCATCGTTTTGTAAGTGACCTACGAACAACCAAACATAGGCAACACGCGAAGGGCACGTCCTTTCCCCTTTCATCTTCAATTGCTCCATTTATACATTCTATTCTCCACATTTATCAATCTCATTCATATTCTCATTCTCTTATTGTTTTTTAGCCATCAATTAGTCATTTCAATATTTGAACATATTTCATACCTACACAATTAGTATGTTAGGATCAAATTCCTAAAAAGTTTTTACTTTTTAAATTGAAACACATTTGTAGAATAATTTTTATAACCAATTAAATACTATTAATAACAACAAAATTATCCAACTCCTAACAATAATATTATGAGATTCCATTTTTCTATTTTTTCACCTTCAACAAGATATTTCTTTCTAATTTATGGAAGGAGATAATAAAGATAAATAGAGTAGATATGTTGATATTTTGAACATCCATAGTGACTAAAGTTCAAAACTCATCTCAACTCTCATTACCTTTTTAAATCACATGTAAATCTTTAATTAGACGATGTTTATGTCATTCAATCAAATGAGTTTTGATCGAATTTTTAAGAGAGAGAATTTGGAGGAGAGAACGAGAGAAGTAATGACGTGGCATCACCTCATTGACGGAAAAAAGAAAAAAAAACGTGTGGAGAGAGAAGAGAAAGATTTTTACAACCAATCAAATTGTGGCACATCATTCTCTTTTCTATTCTCTCTTTCAAATTCTCTCTAACCTTTCTCTAAAAATAATTATGATCTTTACTCTAGTAATTTAATAACAAATTTTATTGAAGCATGAAATCTCTACAATGAAACTAATTATTTCCTCTATAAAAAAATGTAATTTAATAGTATAAACATTATAAAAAATAAATAAAAACAACTTACATTGATATATAGAACAGACCTTTCTTTTTCAAGTCTGTTAATATTATTCGTTAACAAGGATAACGATTTAGTGTTCGATTAAGGGAGATTTCGGCCGCATTGTCTACAATTTAGGATTTGACCAACAAAATCTTCTGCCATCAACGGAAATTTAAGGTTCAACTAGGAGAAAATGGATTGGAGGATTTCACAGATGAGGAATTTTTATTTTTATTTTATTGTAGAATTATCTCTCAATTTTCCTAGCCCAGGGGATGCCCAATCGTCTAAGTAGGCCTAACCCAAGGAATATTCTAGTTAAGAAAGATGTATTCTAATTTAAGAAGGGATATTTTAGTTAATGAAGGGATATTCTTGATTAAGAAGTGATATCTTAAATTAGTGTAATTAATTTGTAATAGGAAGACAATTCCTAAATTAGTAGGTCATAAGTATTATAAATACTTCAAAGGTATTACATTGTAATGATCAAGTGCAAGCAATAAAATTATCTAAATTTTATCTCTCTTAAATTTCTACATGGTATCAGAGCAGGGTTTTCCATCTTAAAGGAACCCTGTTCACAATTATTCGTTGTCTCCTCTAATGGTGGAAATAGCCATTGGAGAAGAACTCAAATTATTATATTATCTCATATTTCCTAAGTATTTTTTATCTCTATTTTATCACCCTATGTTAAACAAGTGGGACATCATTTCAAAATTGCACTTTATATCTCGGCCGAATCTGTACATGTTAATGTCTCGACAAATTTCTTCCAACATTTCATCTGTCCAAAAATTATCATCTTTCACTTCAAAAGTTCCAAGAGCCAAAAGTCAGGTGTTAAATGCCAAGATCCAAGAGCCAAGAGCAAGTGCCAAGTTCCAAGAGACAAGTGTAAAGTGCAAAGTACAAAGTGCAAAGTGAGCCAAGTGCCAAGAGTCAAGAGTCAAGAACTCTTCCCAAGTAGAATTTCGAAGAACTATGTGGCAAGTTGGGTACTCTCAATATCCTTTACCCAACTTGAGGGGTAGTGTAGAATTATCTATCAATCTTCCTAGCCTAAGTGGATGACCAATCACCTAAGTAGGCCCAACCTAAGGAATATTCTAGTTGAGGAAGATGTATTCTAATTTAAGAAGTGATATTCTAGTTAAGAAAAGGATATTCTTGGTTAAAAAATGATATCTTAAATTAGTATAATTAATTTGTAATTGGAAGACAATTCCTAAATTAGTAGGTCATAAATCTTATAAATACTTTAAATGTGGACATGACACTTGTCAGAAATTTCATTATCTTTTCATACAGTAAATTTGACAAGTTTATATCGTGTAAAATTGTCATTCTTCTACTTTGCAATTGGCTGCCTAGACCAATAAATAAATATATATATATATATATATATAAAAGATTGTATTTGATAAAACTAAAAATTAACATCTAATTACTGAAATATGAGTACTGAATTATTTCAATATTTAACAATAATAAATGAAATTATCAAATAAAAATATTTTAAATTTAAGTACTAATAAATAAGTTGATAATATTTTAAACTAACGTCTAAACCAATTAGATTAATACTAATATTATTTATGTTAATTAATAAATTTAATATATTTCATTATATAATTAGATAAATGTAATTTATATTAAATATTAAAACAAAATATCAAGATTTTTTTTAAACTCGCATATTAGACAATTGATTTGCAATTTGTTCATATAAATTAAACTATAAAAGCTTGATGGTTTTGAAGACTCCATCATTTGTTGATTATTTTGATTAATATTATCAACTTCAAATTGTTCAAAAAATAAGTCTCTCCTATCTCTTTTTGATAAAATTATGTAACGCTGCACAAGTAATAAAAATATTTCTTTAGGTTTGAAAATTGTACGACGCCATCTTATCCAATATTGGAAAACGAGCTTTTCAATACGCCAATGTACATTAATGACATTTCTTAATTTTGCATGTTCTTGATCAAATAATACTTCGTTCGAGTTTAACCACCTCGTTGAAAATTAGCGAGACAATAACGCACATTTCGTTAAGGCGACATAAATCATTGAGTATGAGTATATGCAACATCACATAAATAATATTCATCAACAATTTAAAATAAACATATATAAAGTTATTAATATAAATAAATAATTTTAAAATATAGAATAATAATTTACTGGGTTATAGAAAGGGAAATTTTGACAATGGATTAAGCATTGTCTTAGTTAACACCTTAGAATCATGTGCCACTCCTTCCCATCCCATCCCGTCCAAATAAATATAAATATCATATCGAAATCACATATAGCAGCAATACATTTTGATAGCATTTCCCCTTTCCTCTTCCTCTATATCGAACTTGTTCATTTCTCAAAACAACGACATGCACTAAAGTTTCATCTAATGCACCTAGTGCCCCTAAATAAATGTTAAAACAAATTATGAAATAAAAATGAAAAAATTATATATATATATATATATATATATATTAATATTTAAACATTACCTTAAATACTTCTCGAAGAATATTCTTAAAAAAGAATTGGAAGAATATTGTCAAAACTTACTTTAGGTTGTTTTTCTCAAAACTAATATGATAAAACTATAATATTGTCCGCGTGGATAGAAACACAAAGTTAAAAAAGAATGGGAAGAATATCGGTTAATTTTATAGTGTAGAATAATATTCCGTTTGAAATTATAAAATTTATGTGTTTGAGAAAATTCATTTATATATGTATATATATATATATATATATATTCTCCTGTCATATTATAGAATATATTGTTTGCTCGTATGAATAAATTAAACTATAAGATTTTCAACTAATTTAATAAAAAATAAATATTAAAGTTAGTTTCAAACTGAATTAATTAAATGTACGTAATTTAGATTAAACCAATTTATAAGTAGGTAATATTATGTTTTTTGTCAAATTATTTAGCTATTCCCAGAATGAGAGTATGAAGTATTAATTATTAATTAGTTGTTGGGTTCTAATTAAATATTTGACAATATAAGTTTTATAATTTGTTTTAAAATAACTTTACATACACCACCCGTAAACCACTAGAATTTTCAAATTAATTGAATATGTATTAATAAGAAATTAATATGTATTTTATAAATTTCATTATAATAGAACAAATTATAAATGCATAAAATATATTTTAAAAATAAATCGGACTTTAATTAAATAAACTTAATCAATTAATAATCGGAAAATTATAGGCGGTTCAAAAAAAAAAAAAAGGTATAAATACAGAGTTCTCCGCGATATTCCCAAGTACAAAAGAAAATAAAAGAATTTTAATTGCATACATCCTTAACTAGATGTATAAATTTTTATAGTTTTTGGTTTATTGTTATTTAGAATCACTTTGAAACTTGTTTGGTTTTGAAATTATTATTATTATTAATATGTATTTTATATAAGAGTTTAATATAATTATATAAATATATAAAATATATTTTTAAAATAAATTTATTGAATTAATCGGACTTTAAATAAAGTTAATGAATAACGGTCGGTCGGTCACACGCGTTTCAAATTAAAAGTATAAATACAGTAGTCCGCCCATCTCTCTTGTCGGATGAAGAGGAGATCTGCTCCAGGTTTACGCTAGTTGGAGGAAAAGCGAGGGATGAAGAGGAGATCCACTCCACCCCACCGTTTCTACGCGTCTTCTCTTCTCTTCTCTTCTCGGATGAAGAGGAGATCTGCGCCAGGTTTACGCTACGCTAGTTGGAGGAAAAGCGAGGGATGATCGGATCATCCATCCACCCCACCGTTTCTACGCGTCTCTCTTCTCTTCTCTTCTCTTCTCGGTCGGCCTACCGGAGGAGCTCTCTCTGCGCCAGATTTACGCAGTTGAGAGGAAAAGTGACAGGAGAGTGAAATCCACCCGACCGTTCCTTCTTTCTAGATTATCCTCTGGTCAGTCTTCTTATTTCATTTCATTTCTTCTAGATTATTCCATCCTAATTAATGGTTTAAGACAAACCCTAATTTCCCAAACTTTCTTTCTTGGTTTGATCAATGTATTCGTCAATAATTATGTTTCTTTAGTCGATGAAATTCGATAATGACCTGATTCTTCTTGATGAAACGCTAATCTGGGTTAGTAACCCCTGTCTGTCTGTACTCCATTAAATAATATGTAGTAACCCCATATGTCATCTTAGCCCTCCCGAATTAGAGGAAAAGTGACCGGAGAGTGAAATCCACCCGACCGTTCCTTCTTTCTAGATTATCCTCTGGTCGGTCAGTCTTCTCATTTCATTTCTTTTCTTTTCTTCTAGATTATTCCATCGCTTAAGACAAACCCTAATTTCCCAAACTTTCTTAGTTTGATGAATTTGTATTCTTCAATAATCATGTTTCTTTAGTTGATGAAATTCGTTAATGACCTGATTCTTCTTGATGAAACGCTAATCTGGGTTAGTAACCCCTGTCTGTCTGTACTCCATTAAATAATATGTAGTAACCTCATATGTCATCTTAGCCCTCCCGAATTAGTTCTCCGTCGTTTACATGAAATGAATTTCCTTGATCTTGGTTAGATTTATTCTGACGACTCTGTCTGTACTGGGAATATTGGGGGAGGATCTTATGATATACCGATGTGTCTGTCTTTATGTATAGCAGAAAGAAAAGAGACCCCGATAGATCATCAATTTAATTATCCCCATGTCTGTATGTGTATCTGACGAATTATGCTCATCAGTTCTAGGATTCTTAAAAATAGGCTCCTATAAAACATCTGTCTTTTATTCTAGTTGGTTGTTACTTGACAGGTTCGCATATGGTCGGATAAAAATTTCATCTCCAACAACTTTCTCTGTTTTGACTGGTTGAAGTCGATGATGATGCTCCTTTGCGTTCTTCCTCGATTTTGTTGACAGTTATTGATTCAAGTTTTGTTTCTAGATTTTGCCACAAACAGTGAATATATTTTTTGAATATCTTGATATAACAAGTCAATTTGATTTGCAACTGTTGTTTCTAATTTGTTAGGCAGAGATGTTTTCAAGGTTGTTTATTCGCTCGCCCAGTTTCTGAATGCTTTCATCGATGGTTTGAGATGTTTGAATGACTAGTGATTTGAGACGTGTAATTATATTCGGTTTAAAATTATAAATATTTGTGTATTAGAATACTTTATTTCTACATATTCTCCGACTTAGTTGGTTTAGTTTTATAAATAATATTACAAGACTATATTGTTGTCACGTGAATAGAAACAAAAAAATTCTCAAAGATTGTGCACAATCACTTACAAATGTTAGTTTTATAGTGATTGTAATTTTTGACTTGTTATTTGAATGATTTATGATTTGAGATGTATAATTATATTCGGTTTAAAATTATAAAAACTCTATGTATGAGAATACTTTATTTCTGTATATTTTTCTACTTAGTTGGTTTAGTCTTACAAATAATATGTAAGACTATATTGTTACGCGATGATAAAACACAATAATTATTAAAGAAATAATTATTAAAGATTGATCGTGGTTAGAAATATTCTGACGACTCTATATATGAAATGAATTTCCTTGATCTTGGTTAGAAATATTCTGACTAGTCTGTGTAATCTTGAGAGAAAACTTATGATATGTTTCAAGAAGAATTAATGTCTGTCTGTATGCATAGCTAAAAAGAGACCTAGGTCATCAATTTAATTATCCCCATGTTTGTATGTATAGCTGATGAGTAGTAAGAGAAGAAGATTAGGAAACTTTCAGGTACGTGCTTTGTGCAATTACTGCTGCGCCGGCTGTGACAGTTATTGTTTACCTTCTCCTAGTTGTTATGCCATTAATTGTAATCTTCCAAACAAGCCTTTTGGTTTCAGTTCTTTCACTCCTAAAACTTGCAATTGCTTCTGTTGCCATCTATAAGGCTTAGTTTGATTCAAACTTATTTGTTATATTTTATATGCGTATTATTTCACTTTTGTTTTCAATTTATTTGTCAAAATCAAACATGTTCCATTTCATTTAGCTAATTGAAGGATTCGGTCGGTCGGAGCTCTGCGCCAGTTAAGAGGAGAAGTGTGATCGGAGAGTGAAATCCACCACCTGACGACCGTTCCTTCCAAATCATCCTTAGGTCGGTCAGTTCTTCTCATCTCATCTCATTTCTAATAATTAATGGCTCAGACAAACCCTAATTTCCCAAACTTTTTACCCTGTTTGATCAATCAATGTATTCGAGTCAATCAATAATCATGTTTCTTTAATTAGTTGATCAATGAAACTCTTTCTTGACGGAAAATGGATGAAGGTTCGCCCCATTGCACCTCAAAACATTATTTGGTTTAAGGGTTTTTTTTGGGGCAAACTGATATTATTTTTTGTATATGATCGAGATTTTTCATTTGGTATAAAAATTAGTTTCTGCATCAATATCCCCAAATTGTAGTATAATGTTCTGCTTCATTTGAAATGTTTTGTTTCTGATTTTTTACCAAAATGACAAATGTATCTTTTTCATATTCATATCCTGTTGTTGCGCTAAGAGAACCTATGAGTGCACTGTTCATAGTTGCAGTCTGGGTTTGATGTACTATCAGCCAAGCAAAAGGGCAATAATGGAGGAAGATATGTTAGATAAATTCATACCGGTTCAAATAAACCTAACTTAAACAAACTTCCTACGCAGGAACAAGGAACCGGACCGGATGAACAAAAGAAAACCAACTGAAGAAACCGAACCGGTCAAGCCAGCAAACCGATCAAGAATATTCGGTACGCGACCGCACAGAGGAAGGATCGGCCAAAGCCTAAAAGCCAGATCCATCAAATAGCCGATCAACCCTCAAGACAAACATAACCGGAATAAGCCCGGTCACTTCACTATCAAAAGATATTCGGCCAAGTCAAGAGGCCGACCTGCACAAGAAGACACTTTGGGTATCTGTTGAGAATGATACCAAAGGAACAGACTGAATACTTCCATATCCGTGCAAGTCTGAGGAAAGCCTGTAGGCTGCAGAAAACAGTACTACCGGATCCTTCTACTTCGGGATAAGCCAGAAAGGAAATCTTCAAAGTACAGACAACTGTCCAAGCAGACAGTGCCTACATTGAGTAAAAGACAAACCCGGCAGGTTTGCTTTACAGACCGGCAGGTCTGAAACAGGATGCCAGGTCTGAGATTGACCGTCAGGTCTGAGGAGAAGACCGCAGGTCTGAGACACTGAATCACTGCATCTCTGATCAGCCAATCAGATTCAAGGCTTCGAAATATGACCGTTGGCATATTTCACCTATAAAAGGAGGCAGTTGGAGAAGAGTAAATGCAGTTACTAAGCGCGACATTAAGAGACATTAAGTGAGACAAGTGAAGCGTTGAAAGCATTTACTACAAGTAATAACAGTGTGGTATTCTAAGAAAGCCTAAGTGCTAAATTCTAAGTGTGTGTTACAATTTCGGTGTAAATTGTAAGAGTGTTATCGAGCAGGAAATAAGTCTCGATCGGATTGTATTTGTATTCCTTAGTGAATATCCTTCTCGCGGTTTCGAGAGGAAGGGGTGACGTAGGAGTTTTATCTCCGAACATCCATAAAATCTGTCTTGTGTTATTTACTTTCTGTTGGCTTCATTACATAACCGACTAACCTAACTACACCGCTCCAAACCGACTAAACCATACCGAGTATCTTCATCATCCGAAACCGACTCTGCCTATCATACAAGTATACCGCTTCAACCTGAAAGCAAATCTCTTCCGCGCTTGAACCTAGTTCAAGGGTTTGTGACAGGTTGTGTAGTATTGAAACCCCGGTGTTAATCTCTAACCGGATTAACCACCACCCTACGAGTGAGAACCGCTAACCGGTCTAACCCCCGGTCCACCAGCGGCGACCTAGATCCTAACAATTGGTATCAGAGCAGTTAGTTTCAATACTCAAGCAAACATGTATCAAGATAGGCCTCCAATGCTAGAAGGTGATGACTTTGCCAACTGGAAGGCACGCATGCACTTACATCTAGTCACCTTGGATGATGAAATGGAATCCGTTCTAACCGAAGGACCGATAGTTATTGATAAAGACAGAAAAGAATGGACAGCTGATGATAGGAGAAGGAACAATCTGGACAACCATGCAAGAAACCGGATCTCCAACAGCGTGGACAGAAATACATACTGCAAGATCAGAGATTGCAAAACTGCAAAGGAGACTTGGAACACGGTCATTCAGATTTTTGAGGGAAATGAAAGAACCAAAGAGAACAAGATAATGGTGGCCACACAGAGGTTTGAAAGCATCAAAATGAAACCAGGGGAAACTATGAAAGAATACAGTGACCGGTTCACTGGTGTATTAGATGAGTTAGCAAATCTGGGCAAGAAATACGACAACAAAGAGGTCATTATGAAGGTCTTGAGATCTCTTCCGAGTGCTTGGGATATAAAGACGATGGTCATGAGAGAATCAAAGAGCCTACGTAAGATGAAATTATACGATGTATTCGAAGATCTCAAGGCTTATGAGTTCGAGATGAATTCCAGAACTGAAGAGGAAGTCTCGGCCTCAACGTCAACTAGAGCACTGTTCACATCTACGGAACCGGCTGCACCTTCTTCTGTTCCTATATCTACATCTGCACCGGTACCGACTCCTGCACCTGCACCGATCAGAACCGCCGAACAGTTTACTGAGGACGCCATGGCCATGCTTGCACAGAAGTTTGGGAGGTTCATGAAAAGGAGCCAACCGACAAACAACTACTATGGTGACAAATCCAATATAAGATGTTATAACTGTAACTGTATGGGACATTTTAAGTGGGAATGCAGGAAACCAAGGAGAGATACACAGAAACCAGACTACCAAAATAACCGGAACAACTATCAACAAACCGGTGAAGGAAGTGAAGTACCAAAAGCATTGATAGCCGACGATGGAGGAAGTCTATGGGCTCACAGTGACAGTGACGATGACCTCACATGTCTCATGGCAAATGAGGAACAGGTATTTGACTCTCCCTGTGATGAATTTACTAAAGATGAACTATATGAAGCATTGAATGACATGGTAGAAGAATATAAGAACCTATTGACCATGTTACCTAAGCACCTCAACATCAAAACCGATCCCATCGTACCTATCCCAGTAGAACCAGAGGTACTCATCATAACCGAACCGGAAGCCATACAACCTGATGATATTCATACCCTAGAAACCGAATTAGACCTTAAGATCGAACAACCTAGTGAGTCAACTAGAGAACTAACCGAAAAAGAGAATGCCAGATTTCAGTATACGATGGCCGCCTATAGGAGATCTAGCGATATAGTAAAGAACCTGAATAAAGAATACAGGCATCCACGCTGTAAGAATGGCCTAGGATACACAGAGAACAGACCTAAAGACCGAAAATCCATATGGAAAGCAAAGCTTACAAAAGGAAACCTTCCCTTTATAAAATTTCTTAAGAGCACCTGTACAGCTGAAGAAGAGGAGACCGCGTACTATAGGGAAGAAAAGACAAAGTATGACTATGTTGGCCCAACCGATTCATGGCTCGACCTTGAGAAAAGGAAAGCAGAAATCCTCAAATATAAGAAAGACTTCCCTGAACCACGTAGGTCAACCTATAGATCATCAAACCAAAGACCATCATCATTTAGGTCATCTGTAGGGAAACCGAAATACACCAGACCAAGTGTGAGGAGAACAGTTGAAACTTTAGCAAAGAAGACCGTTCGACTTATCAAGGTTTGGGTACCTAAGGGACTAATCGCATGTGGACCCAAGTAAATGTGGGTACCAAATAGTTGTAAATATGTACTTTGTGCAGGATCCAAAGAAACGGCTAGGAAACTCTGAATGGTTCTTGGACAGTGGTTGCTCCAGGCACATGACCGGAAATAGCAATCTGCTAACCGACATTAGATCAGTAACCGGTGCTCCTATCACTTTCGGTGACAACTCTAAAGGTAAAACCGTGGGCAAGGGTAAGATTGTCCATGGTAACCTAACTATTGATAATGTACTTCTAGTTGAAAACCTACGTTTTAATCTACTTAGCATTAGTCAGATGTGTGATGCCGGATACACAGTAGAATTCCTTAAACATGCATGCTTAGTTAAGAACTCTCAAGGAATAGTACTACTAACCGGAAATAGGATAGGTAACATCTACAAGGTAGACTGGAAAACTAGAGTAGAACACCCTATATGCATGATAGCTAAAACTGATCAAACCTGGCTATGGCACAAAAGATTAAACCACCTAAACATGAAAACCTTAAACTACATTCGTGGTAAGAAACTAGTTGAAGGCATCCCAGATATAGTATTTAACCAGGATAAGGTTTGCTCAGCATGCCAGATGGGTAAACAAACTAGGTCATCATTTAAGAGCAAAGGAAATCTCCAATCTAGCCGATGCCTAGATCTTCTTCACATGGATTTATTTGGACCGATTCAGGTCATTAGTCTAGGAGGTATGCTTTACACCATGGTAGTTATTGATGATTACTCTAGATATACATGGGTAATATTCTTACCATCTAAACGTGAAACGGTATCAAACCTAATCAACCTCCTTAAGCGTTTGCAAAATGAAAAATCAACTCGTATAAATTGCATTCGAAGCGATAGAGGTACCGAATTTACTAACAGCACATTAACTGCATATCTTGATGAATCCGGCATTAGACACGAGTTGTCTAGTGCCAGGACTCCTCAACAAAATGGCCTGGCCGAGAGAAGAAACCGGACTCTCAAGGAAGCCGCACGGTCCATGATAGCCGACTCCGGCATTGCTCAGAAATATTGGGCTGAAGCTATCAACACTGCATGTCATACACAAAATCGGTCTTTGATTAACAGATTTCACAACAAAACACCATATGAGGTTTATTTTAACAGAGTTCCCAAACTTAAATACCTCAGGATTTTCGGTTGTAAATGTTATATTCATAATAATGGTAAAACCCAACTTACTGCTTTTGATGCAAAGACCGATACCGGCATTATGCTAGGATACTCATCGGTAAGTAAAGCATATAGAGTGTATAACAATAGAACTGCAACCATGGAGGAAACAATTCACGTTGTTTTCGATGAATCGGTTGAAAGCAACACTGCCTCATGCTTTGATCTACATAACAGACTGGAAAATAACGATATTCACTCTGATAGCGAAGATGAGACCCCGGTCTTCAGGGGATTTGTCCATGACCTAATGGGTAATATTGATACCCCGCCGGATCAAGCTGTTTCACAGCAGGAAGCTGACACTTCGGTCCAACCCGAGGAAACCGGTCGGTCTGACAATCTTGGTCAGCCTACCGACATGTCTAGCCTTGATCAATTAAACGGTAACTTGGTAGACACCCTTGAACTGAATCTCAGAAGAAACAGTAAACATCCTCCTGAGCAAATTATAGGTGACCCTTCAGAACCTGTTCGAACTAGGAGTCAACTTCTGGAAGGATATTTTAACTCTGCTTTTATATCCCAGATTGAACCGAAAAGAATAGATGAAGCATTGTCAGATCCGGACTGGATCTTGGGAATGCAAGAAGAACTAAACCAGTTCGAGAGTAGTAAAGTCTGGTACTTAGTTCCCAGACCGAAAGATAAATCGGTCATAGGACCAAGATGGGTATTCAGAAACAAACTCAATGAGGACGGTCTGGTCACGAGGAACAAAGCCAGATTAGTGGCTCAAGGCTACAAACAGGAAGAAGGCATTGACTTTGAAGAGTCATTTGCTCCTGTAGCCAGGATTGAAGCCATTAGGATTTTTCTTGCATTTGCTGCTTTCAAAAATTTCAAAGTTTTTCAAATGGATGTTAAAAGTGCATTTCTGAACGGTGATATACGTGAAGAAGTGTACGTTGAACAGCCACCCGGCTTCAAGAACGCTGCACTTCCAAACCATGTATACCGACTAAACAAAGCTTTATACGGTCTAAAGCAAGCACCAAGAGCCTGGTATGATACGCTAACCGCATTCCTATTAGAACATGATTTCACTATCGGTTCAGTGGATAAGACCTTGTTCAAATTTGAAAAGAAGGAACATATCCTACTTGTTCAAATCTATGTAGATGATATCATTTTTGGTTCCACTGACCCCAAGCTTTGTGACAAATTTTCAAAAATGATGACTGACAAATTTGAAATGAGTATGATGGGAGAATTAAGTTTCTTCCTAGGTCTTCAGGTTAAGCAACTCAAGGAAGGAACATTCATCAGTCAACCGAAATATACCAAGGAGCTTCTAAAGAAATTCGGTATGGACACCTGCTCCTCGGCGGCCACTCCAATGAGTTCATCCATTAAATTGGACAGAGATGATGAAGGGCAATCAGTAGATCAGATTGCATACCGGGGCATGATTGGCTCCCTGCTATATCTGACAGCAAGTAGACCGGACATCTTGTTTGCAGTTGGTGTATGTGGGAGATTTCAAGCAAATCCAAAGCAATCCCATTACACAGCCGCAAAGAGGATATTGAAGTATCTAAAGGGCACACCTGATGTCGGTCTGTGGTACCCAAAGGACTCATCATTCAATCTAACGAGCTACTCAGACGCAGACTATGCAGGCTGCAAGATTGACAGAAAGAGTACCAGTGGAACATGTCAGTTCCTTGGTGACCGACTGGTATCATGGCATAGCAAGAAGCAGACATCCGTGGCTACATCAACCGCAGAAGCTGAATACTTGGCGGCCGGAAGTTGCTGTTCTCAACTTCTCTGGATCCAACAGCAACTGAAGGATTTCGGCATCACAGCCGAAGAGTCCCCAATCTTCTGTGACAACACAAGTGCCATTGCGATTACATACAACCCGGTTCTCCATTCCAGAACCAAGCACATCGACATAAGGCATCATTTCATTCGAGAGCATGTCACGCTGAAGCATATCCGGCTGGAATACGTACCCACCGATCAACAAGTAGCCGATATCTTCACAAAGCCTCTACAGGAAGCTAAGTTCTCTCAATTTAGACTTACTCTCGGTTTAACCGACATCAGTCAGATCCTTCCTAAGGACACTTAAAAGGAAAACCGGTTTCGACAGATAAAACAAGTAGTTCTTCTTAAGCTGCTGATCTTTGAATTCTTAAGATGCCTATGGAAGAACCGCCCAGCTCATCAGACAGAGTAAACCGACCGGCTACTTGGTGGAAACACCAACTAACCGCATCGGGATGAACAACTGATGACTGACCGGTTCGGAAGCAGGTCATCCCAGATTATTTGAATTTCACAGATGTGGAACAACTACCAATGTTTATAGATATCTGTTCTGAAATGTTGCCTTTTCAAAGAAAACTGGTCGCGCCTAAAAAGACGTGAAGATCTTTTGATATCTTTCACGGTTCAGGCCTATGACCGACACCTAGACTGCAAACATACCTATTTTGGTGAAAAACCTTTTATCCTGCAGTTAATACATGTCATTCCATTTAATGTCTGGACAATAGGATAGCCCCTAAACCAGTATTTAAGAGAGGACAACATTCACCACAAAACTCACAAGTCACAAGAATACTCTCTCACTAAGGCAAACTAACCATGTCTCAATTCCCAAACATCCTCCAAGTAGATTTTGAATCCTGTACCGGTACCGAACACTATGAAGTGTATCGGATGATTAAGAAGTTAGAAGATACTGGTCTCCAGTATTTTCTGGATGATAAGCAGACCATCTACCCTGAATCAGTTATGGAATTCTACTATAACGCCAGGGTATTCCGGGGCACACCCCATTTCGAGACCCACATCCAATCCAAAGTCGGGGGGGTAATTTTCGACTTCACCGAACAGGACTTTGGTCGGTGTTTCAGTCTGCCCAAGCAGGGGATCACAGATCTCAATCCTCCTGCAGACATTAAGGCTGAGGTATCCCTGGCCTTTGCCCAGTCGGATGAGCCTGTCAACGACCGTGGCTCTAAATCTCTCCTGAGGGCTGAATACCAGCTCCTCAATGATGTCATAGGTAGGGGCATCTTTGGAAGAGATGTCACCAATACCTACTGCGTGGCAAGTTTCAACATGATGGCCGCAATCATCACCGGCACTCCGGTAAATTGGTCCCGGGTGCTGTTCGACACCTTGGTCTGGATGATTAACGTCCAGTCCGTTAGTCTCATTCCCCAAATGAGCACCCTCCTGGTGGAACTCGGTGTTCCAACTTGCCCTGGCGAAGGCCTAAACCAGACTCAGGTGCTAACTAGGGATATGACCGACTCTTTCTATAGTCGGTTTGAAAGAGAATGGAGGAGAAGAAACTTCAACCCCCCTCGCTAAGCCACTTCATCTGGCATCCGGTCGTTTTGCTGCATGTACCGGATGCATCATTAGACTATTCAACTCTGACCATATCGGCATCATCCACGTCCACTTCGGTTTTATTTGTGCTTTCTTTAACTTCATCATTTATGTATGTCATTTTCGGTGTTGTCTCTACAAGTGTTCGGTCTCCATCTAATCCATATCATTATGTGCTAAATGCGTTTAACAAGATAATCCAATTTAATGAGATAACTCCCAACCACCCGCATATTTAACTCCCAACTAATCTGGTCACTTTTCAACTACCACTTACCTCGGGCCTTGCAAACCGCCGCTTCCCCATGTGATTTGACAAGGAAAAGATTCTTTTCTTTAATAAAACAAAACTGACCATCAATGCACAGATTTTCCCTCCAAAAACCGACCCTATATAAGGAGCCATTCCCTTCTTATTTCATCACACCTGAAAGTACAAAATCACTCTCTCTCTATACCAAAATCATGCCTAGCAGAACTCTGGGAAATTTTCTGTGCATCGACTTCGACTCATGCACGGAAATAAAAGATTGTGATACCAAGACAAGAATCATGTATGACTCTCTTGTTCAATCCGGCCTTCAACCATTTCTTGAGGAGGCCGGACCTATCCTTATCGATGATGTCAAGGCCTTCTTTCGAAGCGCCTGCATCAGGGGCAAGTATATCGTCTCGACTGTCCGAGACCACACCTTTTGGATCGACGAGGATGAATTTTCTTCACTCTTCGATCTACCCGCTGAGGGTTTTTCTGACTTCCCGGCCGTTCAGGACCCTGTGGGAACTGAAACCGCACTTTACCTGTTGGCCACTTATCTTCCGGTGGCACAGTTTGGGCCAAAAACCCAACTTGCTAGTCACGGTCAGCTCTTGCTCGAAATCGTGACCAGGTCAATCCTATGTCAATCTCCCAATCAACGGTATTCCAGGAATACCTACAATATCATGACCAACATCCTTCGCAAATCGGCCATTAACTGGTCATCGGTCATCTGGGAAAACCTAAAGAACATGGTGCTGACCAAGAAGGGTCTCGGGTATGCACCGCATATCAGCAAGCTGATCCTTGGGTACCGACCGGAGTTCGGACCGGGCACACCGGCCTCCTCCTCGAACATTCTCAACTGTGTTTCGGCAAGAGAACGAATCTGGAGAATGCCTGTTGAATAGGCTATATCTTTCGTTGTCTTTATATGCTTATTCATGTACCAAATCTTATGATCGGTTGTCTTCTTCTAATATTTCCTGAATCTCATTATCATTTCAGTTTAAATAACCGAGTCCTTTTCCTTGAACAATTATCTAAGTAACACCTATAACCACTAACTTGTCCGGTATTATAAAATATGCTTAGAAACGTTAAACACCGATTATAAAATATGCTTGAACATCATCTACCATTCGGTCTCGTAGAAACAAATACGTCACCGATGACATAGGCAGAGTTTTGGAGGGAAAACTCCCGCCCAAAGGCACCGCACACCGTTTCGTACAATACCACGTCCTTTCGTTTTGGAGGGAAATTTCCCGCCCATTCATGATGGGACGGTTTGGCTTCCAAACCGCGCCTATAAAAGGGGGCCTTCGTCATATTTCTCTTCATTCTCACAAATTCACTTTCTCTCTCTACACTTCTAAAATCCTTCGAAGCCGATCTCTTTCATTTTCAGAATCCTCAAAACATGGGTCATCGTGATGCGGCATTGTTCAAATTATATTCTCAAGTAGATTTTGAGGAGATTCGGCAATATGGAACGACCGAGGCAAAAGAAGTAGCTAACCGGCTGATTGAGACCGGTTTGGAATATCTACTTAACGGTCCTCACATAATATACAAGGAAGCGGTAGAAGAGTTCTTCAAAACCGCAACCATCTCCTACGACAGGATCATCGCAACGGTGTGCGGTTCTCAAGTAGAGATTACCGAAGCAGTAGTGGCCGAGAGTTTGCGTCTCCCAACTACAGGCACGGATGCTATGGAAGAGATGGACGAGGATACATATAGAACAGCCTGCCAACTTCTATCGGCAACCAACGAACCGCTTACCACATCCGGAAAGAAACAGACGCTGAGACCGGAGCTCATTCCGGCATGTGACGTCTTTGCCAGGGCGATCCTGGCAAGGGGAGGAAACTTCAGTAATCTAACCAGGGACAAAATAAAGATGATTTTTCGTCTGATGGATGGAACGGAGATTAACTGGGCAAGGGCGGTGTTCAGCAACCTTATGGAAATGGTAAGACCGGGCTCGGACAGATCTTGGGGATATGCAGTTCAACTCGGCAAGATCTTCTTACATCTGAAGATCAAAGTCGGTCCCGGTGTTGGAATACTAAAACGCAGCATCATTCGATCAAAGCAATTTCTTCCACGAAAGCCGTCGGCTTCCAGCTCCACAGGTGGACGAAAGAAGAAAGCCGCAAAGAAAAAGACCCCGGCGAAAGAAAACACCGGAGGGAAGAGAAAAGAAAAGGTAGTTTTCGAAGACCTACCTCAACAACCAGAGGATGAGGAGTGGGCTGATGAGGAAGCCGAAACAGAGGGAACCGAATATGAAACGGTCCATGAGGACGATCTCTCGCGGCGGAGTCCGACCGATGCCGAACAAAGCTTCAATCCTGAGACCACCGAGGGTGGGGAAGGGAATCATGAGGGAGCCGACAATGAAGGCCTCAGCAGGGAAGAAGCCGATGATGCCGAGGCCGAAAGATTAGCCCAGAATATCTTTCAGGGCATCATCAGGCGGAATGAAGACGTTATAAACTTATACTTGGAGTGGCATGAGCACCGCTTCAACACGAACTATAATAACATGATGACGGACTTGAACCAAGAGGATTGCTTCGCCAGGTTGGAGGACGTAGAGGACAATATCTTAAGCCTCACAAAATCCAGTACCATCCATGAGGTACAGTGCCGAACTTGCCTACTGATACCGAGAAGTCATCTTCGACAGCTAAGAAGGCGTATCAGGAAGATTAAGGAAGAATATGCCGAAGGAGGATCGGTGTCTACCGTAGCACCGCGAGTAATAGAAAAACTTCAAAAAGGCAAATGGGAAGTACACCAAGAGATAGCGCGGTTAGAAGCAATTTGCGCTCAGAAACAAGTTCCGGTGTATACCGCTCCGGTCATCGAAGACTTTCAAATGGACTGGGCATCAACTTCGAGAGAAGACACCGCGACACCGAGGGACATCGAGACTCCGATGCCAGAAGATGATGAGGTATCGACTCCAAGAACTGTTGAGGTATCGACTACAAGAACAATCGAGGTACCGACTCCAGGAACTGTTGAGGTACAAACTTTAGAGGATGTCGAGGTACCGATCCTGGAAAATGCGGCACTAAACTTGGTGGATGCGGTCACATTAGAAACACCTACTGAGGTTGTTGAAATACTAGACTCCGATGTTGAGAGAGCCGACCCCAATCAGACCGAGCAGTCCGCTCCCACTCCTCCGCCGGCAGCCACCGTCTCAGTTCCTCCTAAGGAATGGATTGATGACCTATTTCAAAAATTTGAAGTAGTTGTTTCGAAGCGGATTGTGGACCGACTCCGGCAGTTTGACACTTCAATATCAGAGAAGATTGATGACCGCATACTTGAACACAACGTCTCTAAGCTTCAACCGCTCAAGGATAGATGCGAGACCGTTTTCGATTCGGCCATGCAGTTCGCCGATGTGACAAAGAACGTTGTGGATTACCATCAAACGCGCCTGGAGCAACTTAGCACCGGGCTATGGGAAGAGGCCGGTGAGCGAGAAAATTGTGCTCATCATATTGTAGCTCTGGAGAGTCTCACTTCGAAATTACAGAAGGATTTCGAACGAGTTGATCCGACAATTGAACGAGTCTCGGTACTGGAAAAGAAGAACGATGATCTCGTGGCCGAAGTAAAGGCACTAACTGAGCAGATGGCCGAAATCTTGAAAGCCAAGGAAGCCGCGGATGCCGCTGCTATAGAGGCCGATGCTCTGGTTGCTAAGAGAGTCCAGGAAAGGCTGGACGCCGAGGTTAGCAGAGACAAAGAGGCGCCACGAGCGACTCAGCTGACCGAAGAAGAATTAGAGGCCGAAAGAGCAAGAAGGGGCGAGGCCTTATTCCCAGGATATGCCGAGAAAGTGGCCAGATTGGCTGCGGATGATGCCGCACGACTGGAACGGGAAGAACGAAGGCTGGCCTACTTTGCACAGGAAAATGAGAAAAAGAAGAAGGCAGCCGCTTCCGTTTCAGCACCAGCAACTTCAGTTTCAGCACCGGCAGCCTCAGCTTCGGCATCAAAGAAAAGAAAGCGGCCGGCTAGTAAGAAAGTTCGAATTCTCGAGACGCTCAACACGATCTCTGAACCGATCGAGACGGACCCCTCGCAGCAAGCCGACCTAATCGAGGAGGAAGTCGTAGAACAGTTGCGGTCCCGATCAAAAAGGCCACGATCTTCCCAGCCGCAACCGCCACCACCACCGAAGAGAAAGAAGAGTGCCTACGAATTCACGGACTCAGAATAGGGACTATCCTTCTTTTTCTTACTTACCTTAGTATTTTTGCTTAGTGCTTTCCGGTTATCTATGAATATATAAAGTTATTTTTGAATACCGGCCTTATTTTGCATTTCTACATGATTTTGATAATTTTAAATAAAATAATCAAAAAGGGAGAAATTGTTAGATAAAAGATAGAGATTCATCCAAAACCCCTTCCCCAAAATTTTTTTTCGAAAAATTCTCTAACTCCTTTTCAAAATCGGCCAAACAAAACAACCGGCCTACGGTTGCAAACTTACATAATTTTGATAATTTTAAATAAAATAATCAAAAAGGGAGAAATTGTTAGATAAATTCATACCGGTTCAAATAAACCTAACTTAAACAAACTTCCTACGCAGGAACAAGGAACCGGACCGGATGAACAAAAGAAAACCAACTGAAGAAACCGAACCGGTCAAGCCAGCAAACCGATCAAGAATATTCGGTACGCGACCGCACAGAGGAAGGATCGGCCAAAGCCTAAAAGCCAGATCCATCAAATAGCCGATCAACCCTCAAGACAAACATAACCGGAATAAGCCCGGTCACTTCACTATCAAAAGATATTCGGCCAAGTCAAGAGGCCGACCTGCACAAGAAGACACTTTGGGTATCTGTTGAGAATGATACCAAAGGAACAGACTGAATACTTCCATATCCGTGCAAGTCTGAGGAAAGCCTGTAGGCTGCAGAAAACAGTACTACCGGATCCTTCTACTTCGGGATAAGCCAGAAAGGAAATCTTCAAAGTACAGACAACTGTCCAAGCAGACAGTGCCTACATTGAGTAAAAGACAAACCCGGCAGGTTTGCTTTACAGACCGGCAGGTCTGAAACAGGATGCCAGGTCTGAGATTGACCGTCAGGTCTGAGGAGAAGACCGCAGGTCTGAGACACTGAATCACTGCATCTCTGATCAGCCAATCAGATTCAAGGCTTCGAAATATGACCGTTGGCATATTTCACCTATAAAAGGAGGCAGTTGGAGAAGAGTAAATGCAGTTACTAAGCGCGACATTAAGAGACATTAAGTGAGACAAGTGAAGCGTTGAAAGCATTTACTACAAGTAATAACAGTGTGGTATTCTAAGAAAGCCTAAGTGCTAAATTCTAAGTGTGTGTTACAATTTCGGTGTAAATTGTAAGAGTGTTATCGAGCAGGAAATAAGTCTCGATCGGATTGTATTTGTATTCCTTAGTGAATATCCTTCTCGCGGTTTCGAGAGGAAGGGGTGACGTAGGAGTTTTATCTCCGAACATCCATAAAATCTGTCTTGTGTTATTTACTTTCTGTTGGCTTCATTACATAACCGACTAACCTAACTACACCGCTCCAAACCGACTAAACCATACCGAGTATCCAGATTGCCGAAACCGACCCACCATTCTTCAAATCTTCATCATCCGAAACCGACTCTGCCTATCATACAAGTATACCGCTTCAACCTGAAAGCAAATCTCTTCCGCGCTTGAACCTAGTTCAAGGGTTTGTGACAGGTTGTGTAGTATTGAAACCCCGGTGTTAATCTCTAACCGGATTAACCACCACCCTACGAGTGAGAACCGCTAACCGGTCTAACCCCCGGTCCACCAGCGGCGACCTAGATCCTAACAAGATACATCTGCCACCCAGTATGAAAATTACACGAAAAAAGTCCAATTCAGGTTCATACCCTTTATTTACTAGTCAATTTTCATATAGATTTATGCCTTGCTTTTGTATTCTCACTACTGAAAGTGGTTTCTGTATAAAACTAGTCTTTATGTTCAACTTTTTGTTTTCTTTATTATGTTACCATTCAGAATTAAAAGTATCAATACACTCCTTCACCACCGAATCCTCCGCGTCTCTCTTCTCGGTCGGTCGGAGCTCTACGCCAGTTAAGAGGAGAAGTGTGATCGGAGAGTGAAATCCACCAACCGATGACCGTTCCTTCCACATCATCCTCAGGTCAGGCAGTTCTTCTCATCTCATATCATTTCTAATAATTAATGTCTCAGACAAACCCTAATTTCCTAAACTTTGATTGTATTCGAGTCAATCAATAATCACGTTTCTTTAATTAGTTGATCAATGAAACTCTTTCTTGACGGAAAATGGATGAAGGTTCTCCCCATTGCACCTCAAAACATTATTTGGTTTAAGGGTTTTTTTTGGGGCAAACTGATATTATTTTTTGTATATGATCGAGATTTTTCATTTGGTATAAGAATTAGTTTCTGTATCAATATCCCCAAATTGTAGTATAATGTTCTGCTTCATTTGAAAATGTTTTGATTCTGATTTTTTACCAAAATGACAAATGTATTTTTTTCATCTTCATATCCTGTTGCTGCGCTAAGAGAACCTATGAGTGTACTGTTCATAGTTGCAGTCTGGGTTTGATGTACTATCAGCCAAGTAAAAGGGCAACAATGGAGAAAGATACATCTGCCACCCAGTATGAAAATTACACGAAAAAAGTCCAATTCATGTTCGTACCCTTTATTTACTAGTCAATTTTCAGATAGATTTATGCCTTGCTTTTGTATTCTCACTACTGAAAATGTTTTCTTTATAAAACTAGTCTTTATGTTCAACTTTTTGTTTTCTTTATTATGTTACCATTCAGAATTAAAAGTATCAATACACTCCTTCACCACCGAATCCTCCGCGTCTCTCTTCTCGGTCGGTCGGAGCTTTATGCCAGTTAAGAGGAGAAGTGTGATCGGAGAGTGAAATCAACCAACCGATGACCGTTCCTTCCACATCATCCTCAGGTTGGTCAGTTCTTCTCATCTTATATCATTTCTAATAATTAATGGCTCAGACAAACCCTAATTTCCTAAACTTTAATTGTATTCGAGTCAATCAATAATAATGTTTTTTAATTAGTTGATCAATGAAACTCTTTCTTGACGGAAAATGGATGAAGGTTCGCCCCATTGCATCTCAAAACATTATTTGGTTTAAGGTTTTTTTTGAGGCAAGCTGATATTATTTTTTGGATATGATCGAGATTTATCATTTGGTATAAGAATTAGTTTCTGCATCAATATCCCCAAATTGTAGTATAATTTTCTTCTTCAATTGAGATTGTTTTGTTTCTGATTTTTTACCAAAATGACAAATGTATCTTTTTCATATTCATATCATGTTGATGCGCTAAGAGAACCTATGAGTGCACTGTTCATAGTTGCAGTCTGGTTTGATGTACTATCAGCCAAGCAAAAAGGGCAACAATGGTGGTGATTTTAGAAAATATTTAATTTATTAATTTCTTAGGCCTTGTTTGGATTCAGGTTATTTAACAAATATGATTGGTGGTGATTTTGAGAAGGTATAGATTTTTTTTGGTAAATGACTTAATAAAGTATTAGTATATAATGATAAAATAATATTTATTTGGTATCAAATTATTAAAACACTGCTATTGAGAATACTTTATTTCTGTCTATTCTCTTAGTTGTTTAGTCTTAAAAATAATTTGATAAACCTATTTATTACACCGCATGTATAGAAACACAAAATCTCAAATAGAATAAAACCGCACTTATAAATGTTGGTTTTATAGTGATTAATATTTGTATGGCTTGAAATTTTGGAATTAGAGGTATTGGGTTTCAAATTACAGAAGTATTATGTTAGAGAATACTTAATTTCTATATATTCTCTTGAATAGTTGATCTATTCTTTTCAAAAGTAATATTATATACTTAATTGGTTGTCTTTTGTTGCAATTACAAACACAAATAATATTTCGAATAATATGGGGAATGGGGTGATATCACTTAATTAAGGTTGGCTCTATAGTATTTTGATTTTGTTTTATAGAATTATAACACTATGGTTGAGAATACACCATTTCTGTATATTCTCATTCTTAGTTGTTTTAATCTTTAAAATAATTTGTTAAAAATATTTTGTTGTCCTCATAGAATCACAAAAAAACTTCCAAAAGAATGGAAACAATATAACTTACTAATGTTGGTTTATAGTGATGGGTATTTTCATGCCTTGTGATTTTGAACATTAGAGAAATATTCAGTTTCAAATGATAGAAGTGTATTATGTTAGAGAATACTTTATTTCTACCTATTTTCTTGACTAGTTGGTCTATCTTTTTGAAAATTAATTTTATAAATATATTTTGTTGTCCTTTGCGAGTACAGACACAAAAACATCATTTAAAAAAATATGGGGCGATATAACTTTAAAAGTTGACTCGATAGTATTTGATTTTGTGATGAAGTATCAAATGATTGAAAATTGTGTTTGAGAATACTTCATTTCTTTATATTCTTTTACCTAGTTGTTTAAGTCTTTTAAAAATAATTTGACAAGTCTATTTTGTTGACCTTTATGGATAAAACTACAAAGAAAAGTTCAAAAGGAATTAGAGCATTTTACTAATGTAAGTTGTCTAGTTATGATATTTTCGTGGCTTTTTACTTGTGATTTGAGAAATATAATCAATTTTGTAATTAAAAAATATCATGTTTGAGAATACTTCATTTCATTTATGCATATTCTCATAATAGTTGACCCTTATGGATAAAACCACAAAGAAAAGTCAAAAGAAATTGGAATATTTTACTAATGTTAATTGTCTAGTTATGAAATTTTCGTGGCTTTCGATTGGTGACTTGAGAAATATAATCAAGTTTGCAATTAAAGGAATACTATGTTTGAGAAACTTCATTTCATTTATGCATATTCTCAGACTAGTTGACCCTTATAGATAAAACCACAAAGAAAAAGTTCAAAAGAAATTGGGGCATTCTACTAATGTTAGTTGTCTAGTTATGAGATTTTCGTGGCTTTCTATTTGTGACTCGAGAAATATAATTAAACTTGCAATTTAAGAAAAACTATGTTTGAGAATAATTCATTTCATTTATGCATATTCTCAAACTAGTTGACCCTTATGGATAAAACCACAAAGAAAAGTTGAAAAGAAATTGGGGCATTTTACTAATGTTAATTGTCTAGTTATGAGATTTTCGTGGCTTTCGATTTTTTACTTGAGAAATATAATCAAGTTTTCAATTAAAGAAAATTATGTTTGAGAATATTTTATTTCATTTATGCATATTCTCAGACTAGTTGACCCTTATGGATAAAACCACAAAGAAAAGTTCAAAAGGAATTGGGGCATTTTACTAATGTTAGTTGTATGAGATTTTCGTTGCTTTCGATTTATGACTTGAGAAATATAATTAAACTTGCAATTTAAGAAACATTATGTTTGAGAATAATTCATTTCATTAATTCATATTCTAAAAATAATTTATCCACTTTTTTCATAATTAATTTGTTAAGCCTATTTTGCTGTCCGATATTCAACACAAAAAAATATTTTGAAAATTATGAGACGACATCACTAAATTAAGTGGTTCTATAATATTGAGATTTTAAATTTGTGAAATATATTAAATATCAAGTGATTTAACTCACTTTATTTCAGAATAATTCATTTATACTTATTATCTTTGTTTATTATAAGGCAATATCACTTAAATTGTGATTTTGGACTTAAAAAATATTAAGTATTAAATGATTAAATTATTAAGGTTGAGGATACTTTATTTATACATATTCTCTTGTTTAGTTTCTTTTGTCATAAAAATAATATAATTAATATATTTTGTTGACTGCGTGGATAGAAACACAAAAGTACAAAAATAATGAGAATAATATCATTTATTAATGTTGGTTTTATAGTGATTTATATTTTCGTGAATTGTATTGGTTTGGGAATTAGAAATATTTTTGGGTTGCTTGAAATTTGAGAAATAGAAATATAGTTTTAGTTTGAAATTATAGAAATATTTCATTTTTCTGCATATTCTCTTAATTATTTGGTCTACTCTTTTATAAGAAAATCATATAAGCTTATTTTGTTGTCATTGCGGTGAAAAAAACAAATGAGGCGGTTTCACTCATTATGTTACTTTTATATATGCGTAATCTCTTTTCAATAACGGCTCTGTTTGGTATTGGTTGGCCCAACATTGTGGCCCAATCTCTAGTAACCCGCTTATTGGACTTGACCTAATAATATAAATAGATACTACTCTCTTGGTGGGAGGTAGAGGTCAAATTCCTTTGTGGTGTTTGGATGCTAGTGAGAGGGTTGCCTCCTTTGTGTGAGATAGTGGTGCAACGGAATCGATAAACAAGAGGACTGAGCCAAACTTCAATCGCATTCACACCCAACAGTGGTATCAGAGCTAGGATTTAGGGTTTGTAATTGGAGTTTGAGATTGGGTTGAAGGATATATGTTATCTTCACCAATAATTGTAGATCTGTACTTGTTTCTTCCTTAATACTCGTCTTTTATTCTCTGCTTCTGCTGCTACTGGAGGAAGAAGAAAGTCGCTGCCGTCTCTGGAGAAGAAGTCGTTGTTGTCTTGTTCAACCGTTGTCGGTGTCGCGTTTGTCGCGACCGTTGAGAATCAAAGCCGCCGTCGTGCCGCTACTGTGCCTCTACCGTGCCGCTATCGTGCCGCTGCCGTGCCGCTGTCGTGCCGCTGCCGTGCCGCTGTCGTGCCGTTGTCGTGCCGCTGCCGTGCCGTTGTCGTGCCGCTGCCGTATCGCTACCGTGCCGCTACCGTGCCGCTTTCGTGCCGCTGTTGAGAAGACGAAGCAGCAAATCCCCGAGCGGGGTGGGTAAGTCGAAACTTTCTTTAAGTTTCGCAAGGTATCATAGCTTGAACCCTCCTATTAAATTCTGCCAATTGATTGTTGATTGCTTTTAATTTGTTTGATAGCATGTCTGGTGTTAATCAATATGGTATGGTTCCGTTTGACGGAAAAACTGATTTTAGCATTTGGAAACAAAAATGGAATGTGTTTTGATTCAGAAAAAATGTTTTAAAGCTGTTAGTCAGGTTTATGTTGTTACTGATACCGTTGAGAAAAATAGTGAAATGAATGAAAATGTTTGTGCCTCTATATACTTGAATTTATCTGACTCTGTGATGAGAAAAATTGGTAATTTAGAGTGTGCAAAAACCTTGTGGGATAAATTGTCTGAACTTTATACTGAAACTTTTCTGCCTAATAAAATGTTTTTACTTGAAAAGTTTTTAAAATTTAGATTGGATATGTCCAAGGACATTGAAGATAATCTAGATATTTTCACTAAACTTATTTCTGATATTAAGTTGTGTGGTGATAAGAACATTGATGAGTATGCCCCTATTGTCTTGTTGAATGCTATTTCTGATTCTTTTAATGATGTGAAGTCTGCCATTAAGTATGGTAGAGACAGTGTCACTCTTGATATTGTTGTCAATGGTCTTAAGAGTAAAGAGTTAGATTTGAGACACTCTGAGAGGGGTAAACAGTCTGGTGGGGAAGTCATGCATGTGAGGGGTAAATCTCAGGGTAGGTCGAATGCCCAAAAGAATGTCAGTAATGAGAGTTCTGGTAAGAAATCTCATCCTGCTAGTAAAAGAAGATCTAAGTCTAGGTCTAGTGCTAAAAAGTGTTATAATTGTCATGAGTCTGGTCATTTTATCAAGGACTGTCCTAAGCCTAAGAGAAATCAGCATACTGAAAATGCTAATGTGGCTGTTTGTAAAGACAATATGGGTGATATTTTTATGATTAATAATCTATGTGATTATGCTAGCTTAAACTCTGTGTTATCTGATTCTTTGTGCAAATCTGATTGGCTAGTTGACTCTGGTTGTACTTTTCATGTGACTCCATTTAGAGATCTGTTTTCCAACTATAAAGAGATTGAACATGGTTTTGTGTCTATGGCAAATTCGAAAAATTGCAAAGTGTTAGGAATAGGTGATGTATGCCTAATGTTCTCTTGTGGCTCTGTGTTTACTTTGAAGAATGTGAGGCATGTTCCTGATTTGCGTTATAATTTGTTGTCTTGTGCATCTCTTGAGAATGATGGTTTGGAGGGAAAGTGGGGGAAAGGTGTTATGAAAATTTTACGTGGGTCTCTTGTTATCTTTACTGCTAAAAAGATGAACAATCTGTATGTGTGTCATGCTGAGACTGCTTGTGACTCTGTGAACTTTGTGATTGGTGATAAATCTGTTCTTTGGCATAATAGATTAGGTCACATGAGTAACAAAGGTCTAGAAATTTTGCATAAAGGTGGTCACTTTGGTAGTGATAAATTGTCCCCCATCCCCTTCTATGAATCATGTGTGCTAGGAAAACAACATAAGGTGAGTTTTTCCACCTCCTCTTACCCAAATGTGTCTAAGTGTACTGATATCCTTGAATATTTACATGCTGATGTGTGGGGTCCTTCTAGTGTTGTTACACATGGAGGGAACCAATATTTTCTGTCCATCATTGATGATTATTCTAGGAAAGTTTGGGTGTTACTTTTAAAACATAAGTCTGATGTTTTTGAAAAGTTTAAAGAGTGGAAGATTTTGATTGAGAATTAAACAGGTAAGAGAATCAAAACTCTTAGAACAGATAATGGTCTTGAATTCTATAATAAACAGATGAATGATTTATGTGTTATCTGGGGTATTAAAAGACATAGGTCTGTACCGTACACATCACAGCAGAATGGTGTTGCTGAGAGGATGAACAAGACACTTCTAGAGAGGGTGAGAGCTATGTTAGCGTCATCTGGTTTGTCTAAGAAGTTTTGGGGGGATGCTTTGCATACTGCTGCTTATTTAATAAATAGGTCCCCTAGTGTTCCCTTAGGAGGGAAATGTCCTGAATCTGTGTTTTCAGGTAAACCTCTTGATTTGAGCGACTTGAAAGTTTTTTGTTGTGTTGGTTATGTGCATCAGAAGGTTGACAAGTTGGAGCCTAGGTCCAAAAAGTGTGTGTTCTTAGGCTATCCTGAAGGGGTAAAAGGTTATAGGCTTTGGGATAGGAGTGAACTTGGGCATATGATTGTGATAAGTAGAGATGTTGTCTTTAATGAGAATGATTTTCCTTGATTGTCTATTTCCCCCACTCCTGTTAATGATGCTCCTAATAAGGTGGAGCATGTGCCTGTAGTTTTTGATCAACCTGTTGAACATAATGTGAATGCTCCAAATGAGGTGGAGCATGATAATGTGCATGATATTGATGATTTGCATGATTCAAATGTTTTGTCTGATTCAAATGATTTGTCTGATGATTTGCATGACTATCAACTTGCTAGGGATAGAAGTAGAAGAACTGTTATAATGCCTTCTAGATTTAGGGATGATAATTTGAATGATTGCAATATGTCTGAATTTGATTTTAACATGTTTGAATCCCTAAACTGTAATGAGCCTAACTCTTACAAAGAAGTTTTGAGGTCTAAGTTTTCTACTGAATGGATTGTTGCTATTAATAATGAGATGAATTCCCTAAGAATCAATGATACTTGGAAACTTGTTCCTAAACCTCATAATTGCTCCTTAGTGGATTGCAAGTGGTTGTATAAGGTGAAACAAGAGTCTGAAAAAGTTAGATTCAAGGCTAGGTTAGTAGCCAAGGGATTTACTCAAAAGGAGGGAATAGATTATGCTGAAATTTTCGCTCCTGTTGTCAAATTCACTACTGTTAAAATTATGCTTGCTTTAGTTGCTCACTTTGATTGGGAATTGAAGCAAAATGGATGTTACTACTGCTTTCTTACATGGTGAACTTGATAAGAATATTTATATGCATCAACCTGAGGGGTTTGTTGACCCCCAGTTGCCTGATCATGTTTGTTTGTTAAAAAAAGCTTGTATGGTTTAAAACAATCTCTTAGGCAATGGAATATCAAGTTTGATAATTGCATGCAATCTTTGATGTTTAAAAGAAGTTCTTCTGATCATTGCCTTTACTTCAAGAATATAGACTCTATGCCTGTATTTCTTTTATTGTATGTGGATGACATATTGATTGTTAGCCCATGTCTGAAGTCTGTTATGCATGTGCAAAAATCGCTTTGTGAAAATTTTGACATGAAAGACTTAGGTGATGCTAAGAAGATTTTGGGCATGAATATCATTAGAGATAGAACAAAATTTTCTCTTGTGTTGAATCAAAGTGCATATGTTGCTAAAATTTTGAGTAAATTTTCTATGTCTGATGCTAAATCTGTGAATGTGCCTCTTGCTTCCCACTTTGTGTTAAGTAAGGATCAGTCTCCTAAGACTGAAACTGAAATAACTGAAATGAAGAATGTGCCTTATTCCAATGCAATAGGGTCTGTTATGTATCTCATGGTTAGTACTAGGCCTGATATTGCATATACAGTTAGTTGCTTGAGTAGATTTATGTCTAACCCTTGTATTCCTCATTGGAATGTTTTGAAATGGCTTTTGAGATATCTAAAAACCACTATTGATGTTGGCTTGACTTTCTCTAAGTGTTCTATAGGTACAAAGTTGGTTGGTTATGTAGATTCTAATTATGCTAATGATAGGGATAATAGAAAGTCTACTACTTCCTATGTGTTTACTTTGTGTGGCTCTTGCATAAGTTGGAAGTCTCAACTTCAACCCATTGTTGCTTTATCTACTACAGAATCTGAGTATGTAGCTGCCACTGAAGCCTTTAAGGAAGCAATTTGGCTTAGGGCTGTTTTGTATGAAATTGGTTTTCTTGATAAAAATGTGGTTGTGTTTTCTAATAGTCAATCTGCTATTCAACTATGTAAAAATCCTGTTTTTTATGATAGAACTAAACATATTGATGTTAGGTTTCATTACATTCGGGATATTGTTGAAAAGGGCATTGTTAAGTTAGAGAAAATTCCTTCAGAATTTAATCCTGCTGATATGGGTACTAAGTGTCTACCTGCTGAAAAATTTATTTCGTGTCAACGGATTTTAAATTTTGACTTAGAGAAAACTCTTTGAGGTTCGTCTTTTATGGGAATGGCATGCTTTGTGATCTTGCCTTCAATCTTTGTGATTTTCCCATGCTTTGTGCTCTTGCGTTTGATCTTTGTGATTTTTGCATGCTTTGTGCTCTTGCATTTGATCTTTGTGATTTTCTCATGCTTTGTGCTCTTGCGTTAGATCTTTGTGCTCTTGCGTTTGATCTTTGTGAATTTTGCATGCTTTGTGCTCTTGCGTTTGATCTTTGTGATTTTCGCATGCTTTGTGCTCTTGCATTAGATCTTTGTGATTTTCCCATGCTTTGTGCTCTTGCGTCTGATCTTTGTGATTTCCGCATGCTTTGTGCATTTGCCCCTGGTCTTTGTGATACGAGTTTACCTTGGGTATTCTCTTTGTTGCCTCGGTGGTAATAAATTGGCGATGATGTGTCTTGCGATTCTGTGATTATGTTTTGCACTATTTTGGGCCAAAGGTGGAGATTGTTGGGTGTTGGTTGGCTCAACATTGTGGCTCAATCTCTAGTAACCCGCTTATTGGACTTGACCTAATAATATAAATAGATACTACTCTCTTGGTGGGAGGTAGAGGTCAAATTCCTTTGTGGTGTTTGAATTCTAGTGAGAGGGTTGCCTCCTTTGTGTGAGATAGTGGTGCAACGGAATCGATAAACAAGAGGACTGAGCCAAACTTCAATCGCATTCACACCCAACAGGCTCCTGACAATGAAGTTTCTCTCTTCCCTGGACGATTCTAGGGGCCGATTTTGTCGCGAGGGCGATCTAAAAATCATTAATGTTTCTCGTAATAACAGAATTATAAAGGATCCGAGATCCATGATAAATGATGTCAATTAAGGTATGATTTCTATGCAGCAATAATCTTGGTATAGACCATACTTATGGTAATGAGAATCCCCTGGCATTAAGGTAGATAAGACAAAAACTAGTGTGGAAGAACTTTTATCTAAATATTAAAATAGATACGATTGTACAAAATAATGTTGTTACTGTTGTCATACAAATTATATCTTCAATATAGCTGTTGGAGTTTGTCCCATTGGGGTAGCAATTATCTAAATGCAAGTGTGAATGCTAAAGAAAGTGCTAGTCAAATCGTCTGTAATGGTTAAGGTACCACGCTAACGAAAGCAACCTGAGCAGAACTCAATGAGAATCTTCAAGACAATTATGAAATAATAATGGCTAGTCTAAGCTTTCTACTTACAGCTGGAAGATGTTTGGATGACACTACTATTAGAACGAGTCTACCATGTGTATCGACTTGTTCTGCTTGACTCTTCGTTCTAAAAAATGTTAAATGTAAACAAACTCCATTGACATGCAAGGAGAGAGAATTATAATAGAAGATAAGGAATAGAGACGGGACAGATTGAATCAGAAATGGGGAGCAGAAGAACGGAGGTGCTGAGCCCCATTCCATTAGGAAGAAATAAAAAATTATTACGGTTTGTTATTGTTTTTGTTGTCATTTGGATATATCTTTGTTTTGTTTATGACTCTTTTATCTCAAGACAAAAGTTGTCTTGTCTTGATTGAACCCTTGTATCTCTTTTCCTTTTTGGGTTTATTAAATGATAATAAGTCATTTCCCAAAACAAACAAAAATTCAGAAATTATTATATTATATTTGCCTTATCTATTTATACTATTCATGTATGGACACTCATAAACAATTAGTAACTACTTCTATAATTTTTTACACTACTAACAACTTTTATAATCTTCTATGAGGCTGGATCTTTCGTGTATATGCATTGTTGACTTCATGTACCTTCCCGGGTCACAAAATTTGTCTTTCCCCTATTGTACATTATGGTATAATTGAATCCCTAACTTTGATAACCATGTTTGTTGTGATATTTTTCTTCATCAGAACTTTTTATTTTTCTCGTATATAGAAAAACATAAATGTCTCTTAGCTAGTGAGCTTCTCAGATATGCTATGGGTATTCCTTTCTACATCAATACCGTGTTAATGCTGGCATCTGTTTCTATTTTGAGATCAATCGAAAATCAGGTAATACTAATATCGGAGTGGTAATTTGAGCCTCTTTTAAAGTTTAAATGTCTTCTCTGCGTCTTCAGTTCATTTAAACATACCATTTTTGAGTAAATTTATGTAATGGTTTGTTAAGAGTTCCAAAGTTGCATACGAATATTCGATAATACCCTGCCCAAGAAAGTCTCTTAATGCTTTGATGCCCAAAAAATGACCTAGATATTCCTGCTTCTTTAATTCAAATAAGCATTTTGATCGCTTTACCAATTGACTATTTTATAGAATGTTCAAAACATCCTCAATATACCTTGTTATGTAGTTCCATATTAGAACTGTATATAAGAATATCATAAAAATTACTAATAAAAGCTTCTTTATTAGGGCAAGGGTTGTTTTGTCTGGATTGAACTCTTGTATCTCTTTAGGGTTTTAGTAAATGACAATAAGTCATTTTCCAAAAAAAGAAAACATAAATTATTACATTATATTTGTCTATCTATTTATACTACTCATATATAGACGGTTGATTATCTAACTATCTATCAACTGCTAACAACTTTAACTAGTACTACTTCTATAATCTTTTACAGTACTAACAACTTTTATAATCTCTTATAAGGCTGAATCTCTCGTGTTTATGCATTGCTGAATTTATGTACCTTCCTAGGTCACAACATTTATCTTTTCCATATTGTACATTATGATATAATTAAATTCCAATAACTTTGATAACCATGTTTGTTGAAGGACTATAGTAATATTTTTCTTCATCAGAACATTTTATCCTGATAATGAAAATGCTTAACATAAATGTAATATCTTCACTTAGATACTGTCAACAGTTTATTCTCATATGTATAAAAACATAAATGTCTCTTAGATAGTGATTTTCTTAGATATGCGATGGGTATTTCTTTCTACATCAATACCGCGCCAATGCAGGTATTTGTTTCTATTTTGAGATCAACTGAAAAATCAGGTAATACTAATATCGGAGTGGTAGTTAAAGCCTCTTTCAAATTTTTAAATATCTTCTCTGCGTCTTCAGTCCATTTAAACATATCATTCTTGTGTAAATCCATGTAATGGTTTGTTAATAGTTCCAAAGTTGCATAAGAATATTCGATAATGACCTGCCCAAGAAATAACCTAGATATTCCTGCTTCATTAATCCAAATAAGCATTTTGATCATTTTACCAATAGACTAATTTTTTTAGAATTTTCATAACTTCATCAAAATACCTTAGATGTAATTCCATAATAGAACTGTATAAAATAATATCATAAAAAAATACTAAGAAAATATTTTCTTAGCCATTCTCGAAAATATTTCAATTATTAATACTTAGAATGTTGCAGGTACATTTGATAATTGAATTCATATAATCTAGAATGAGTTCTGAAAACAGTGTTGTGAATGTCATCTTCTCTGACCCTTATTTGATGATAATTCACACATAAGTCGAGGTTGATGAAAAATGTTGCTTCATAAAGCTGATACAGTAACACGTCCACTACATGTATATGGTACTTATCCTTGATTGTGATTTCATTTAGTTGCATGTAGTCTACACAAAACATCCATATTCCATCATTTTTCTTAACTAAGATAACAGGATAAACAAATAAAGGGATAAATGTATAGTCTCAAATTTGGTGGAATCGTTTGAGATTAATAGAATGACCAGTTTTTAGAATTGGAGGCAGGCAGTTGGCTTGGTTCTTTGAAAACATTGAGGTACTTTTCAATTACCTTTCGAAACTGTGTGGTCCATCAAACAATTAGTCACCCATATTCTAACTCGACCCGTAAAAAAATATATAGCATAATTCAACTTATCACTATCTTCGATTGTGAAATTTCCGAAAAACTGGTACGCCCTCCTAACCCCTGTTGAATTAGTTCCATCAAACCTGTCTTGATCAATTCTAGGATTCTTTAAAATAAGTTTATTGTTGTTTGTGTGCCTACTAATTTAAACTATGTCTTCTGTTATTGTGTTATTGTTTGTTGCTGTTTATTAGATTTACATCTGGTCGGCAAAATATTTCATCTCCATCTACGTTCTCTTTTCGGGCTGAAGTCGATGATGATGCTCATTTTAGTTCTTTCTTGATTTTGATGACATGTATGTTTCTTGATTCAATTTTGTTTCTAGATTGCCAAAAATTGTGACTGTATTGATTCTAGTCTTCAAGTTGAGTGTTGTTGTTCTCTCGTTGTATCTTATTGTATGAAATCGAACTGTTTCACAATATCTTGTTTCAGTGTTACAATCTTGTGACACAATTTTGAATTCGGTTAGATGTTGATATTTTGAATCTTTTATGTAACATGTCAAATTTATTTGCAACCGTTGTATCTTGAATTTTTTGAATTAAGTAGGATGACTGAATGCTGGCATCTTTTTCTATTTTGAGATCAACCTGAAAAATTAGGTAATAATAAAATTGGAGTGGTGGTTCGAGCTCCTTTCAATGTTTTAAAATCAGGTAATATTTCATTTCTACATATTTTCTTGACTAGTTGTTCAATCTTTGCAAAAAGTAATATTATAAATCTATTTAGTCGTCTTTTATGAGTATAGACACAAAAAAACATTTCAAAAACATGAGGAGATATAACTTAAAAGGTTGACTCGATAGTATTTAATTTTGTGCTTAAGTATCAAATTATCTTAGCTGTGTTTGAGAATACTTCATTTCTGTATATTATTTTACCAAGTTATTTTAGTTCTTAAAAATAATTTGATAAGTCTATTTTTTTACCCTTATGGATAAAACCACAAAGAAAAAAGTTCAAAAGAAATTGGGGCAATTTACTAATGTTATTTGTCTAGTTATGAATTTTCATGGCTTTTGTGACTTTCGATTTGTGACTTAAAAATATAATCAAGCTTGCAATTACAGAAACACTATGTTTGAGAATATTTCATTTCATTTATGCATATTCTCATAATAGTTGACCCTTATGGATAAAACCACAAAAAAAATGGTTTAAAAGGAATTGGGAAATTTTAATAATGTTAGTTGTCTAGTTATGAGATTTTCGTGGCTTTCGATTTGTGACTTGAGAAATATAATCAAGTTTTTAAATAAAATAACAATATGTTTGAGAATACTTCATTTCATATATGCATATTCTCATAATAGTTGACCCTTATAGATAAACCACAAAGAAAAGTTCAAAAGAAATTGGGGCATTTTACTAATGTTAGTTGTCTAGTTATGAGATTTTCGTGACTATCGATTTGTGACTTGAGAAATATAATCAAGTTTGTAATTAAAGAAAAACTATGTTTGAGAATACTTTATTTCATATATGCATATTCTCATAATAGTTGACCCTTATGGATAAAACTACAAAGAAAAGTTCAAAAGAAATTGGGGTATTTATTAAGGTTAGTTGTCTAGTTATGAGATTTTCGTGGCTTTCGATTTGTGAATTGAGAAATATAATCAAATTTTCAATTAAAGAAACACTATGTTTGAGAATACTTCATTTCATTTATGCATATTCTCATACTAGTTGACCCTTATGGATAAACCACAAAGAAAAAGTTCATAAAAAATTGGAGCATTTTACTAATGTTAATTGTCTAGTTATGAGATTTTCGTGGCTTTCGATTTTTTACTTGAGAAATATAATCAAGTTTTCAATTAAAGAAAATTATGTTTGAGAATACTTCATTTCATTTATGCATATTCTCAGACTAGTTGACCCTTATGTTAAAATCAAACACTAGTATGAATGAAATCTTGATTGAATCAGTCATTTCGTTTAATATTGTTTAAAGTTGAATTTCCTTGTGTAATATTGAGGGGATTCTTTAGAATTAGGTAGGTAAGTTAGTGCACATTTATTTGCATATACAAAATGAGGTTTTTTCAAAATCTCAACAATATTATTTATTATGCATTGTAGCAGCGGTGGCTTAATTGTTTGGTTTCGAGTAAAATGAGGTTAGACCCGATAATTACACAGTTCCAGTCTGTAAGGAGAGGACCAAGAAGGTCAATGGTGATTTTACATACTTGTGTGTAGGCTCAAGATTTTTTTGAAGATAGAAAACTGAACAAATTATCCAATACCTGAAAACTTGTCTTTCCTGATCCTACCTAGTAGCAACATTCTTTTATGGATAAAGGGCTAACTATGGAGAATTTTTGACTTCTTCAAACTATTTGTCAGAGTAGAATTTATTTTTGGAATTTATATGGAGCATACGGGTGGACATGCTTGAAGAGATTCACTAGATTAGGAGACTGCTTCTTTGTGATAGTTTATTATTAACATCTATCTACATATTGATTGAGATCTCAATAGTTACTAGGGTTGCTTTTCTAAAATGGTCATTATGACTCAAGTGTTTGCTATTCAAGACTTTGAGAAACCTAATGATCTGCATAATAATTTAAAATGCTATATATAACATGCAAAACTTATGAGCATAATAATAATATTTCAATGAGAGGAAAACCATGATCCAAACAAAATTTCAGTTGATTCCTTAAAAGACTTAATACAACAAGCCCTAATGCTCAAAAGTATCATAAACTAATACTACTTGATAAACCAATCAGTTTCATTTTCAAATCCAAATCTACATTTTCATTTTGCTTTGGAGCTTCTTCTATATGGCTTCAAATTCCTCGTCAGTAGGTTCTGATTCCACTTTGCTCCCACCACCACCATATTTTGCAAATAAAGAATCAAACTTACCTTCCTCTCATTCCTTTTATGAGTTATCATAGCATTCATCTAGTGAATCTGAAATACATTGATCATAAATCAATTTTTGAGCACTTTAATGAATTTTAAATTATTTTGAATCAGCTGAGTAGTATGATGATAAATTTTGATGATGAGGTGCAATCACTTTTAGTCCTTGGATCTTTGCCTACAAGTTGAGAAACACTTATTATCACTCTCAGCAACTCAACACCAAATGGTAAAGTCAACATGATATTTGTCACTGGTTCCTTATTTGATGAGGAGAATCGAAAGGGGGATAAACCCTCTAAGTCTAATATATTGGTGACTGATAGAGGAAGATCAAAGAATAATAGAAGTGGTTCGAGTAGGAGCAAGTCTAGAGCTCCAAAGAAGTATGATGTTTGCCATTACTGCGTCAAAATGGGTCATTGGAAAAACGAGTGCTGAAAATTTAAAAATGATAAAACAAAGGGTACGGTGAAGCCAGAGAAAAGAAAGAACAAAGTGTAGATACATCTACTTATGATTCAGATGGTGAACTGACATGTGCTTCTAACTGACAAAACTCATGTCTTAGCACATCTTCAAATGAAATAGAATCAATTGTTGACACAGGTGCCTCATTCCATATTACTCCACACAAATGTTACTTACAGTCCTACAAAGCTGGTGATTATGATGAGATTTGCATGGTTAACAGTGGTGTGTCCAAAGTAGTTGGTCTTTGTGATGTTAGAATCGAGACAAACATGAGTTGTTTCATGACATTGAGAGATGTAAGACATGTCCTGATTTAAGAATGAATTTGATTTCCACATGTAAGCTCGATGATGGAGGCTACCATAATGTTTTCAATAGTAAAGCATGGAAGCTAAGAAATGGTTATTTGGTTGTTGCATGAGGTAAGAAATTTATACAAGACAAATTTGAAAATTGTCTATGATTCAGCATATTATGTCGTGATGGAGTCATCTTCTGAGTTGTGGCACAAAGACTATGTCACATTAGTGAAAATTGGCTGAATGTTTTGATTAAGATGAATGAGTTTCTGAATCTCAAGGATGCTCATCTTGAAAATTGTGAGCATTGCTTGAAAGGTAAGCAGGAGAGAGTCTCCTTAGTAAGTCGAAAGTGCAACTGAAAAAGAATGTCCTTGAGTTGGTCCATACTGATGTTTGTGGTCCTATGAAGATTAAATTCATAGGTGGTGCTTCTTATTTTGTAACTTTCATAGAAGATGCATCTAGAATGTTTGGGCTTATGATATAAAGTCCAATGATGAGGTTACAACAAAGTTCGAGGTCTTTCACAAGCTGGTTGAAAGAGAGACAAACAGAAAACTGATGAGGGTGCAGTCAGATAATGGTGTAAGTACATAGGTTCATTTGATGATTATTGCAAAGAGTAGGATATTCAACATGAACAAATTGTGCTAAATATTCCACAACAAAATGGAGTGGCAGAGAGGATGAACAGAACAATGTTAAAACGGATGAGAAGTATGCTCTCCCATGCTAGGTTGGCTAAGCATTTTTAGGCTGAAGTCATGAGCACTACAGTGTATGTTATCAAACGTTCTCCCTCAAAGTCATTAAATAATAAGTGTACATAAAGTGTTTGGTCAGGTAAAGATGTTAATTATGACTATTTACGTGTTTTTTGTTGTAGACCCTTTGTGCATGTTCCAAAAGAAGAGAGGTCTAAGCTAGATGAAAAAATCAAGCAATGCATTTTTTTGTCATGGTAATGAAAAGTGGGGATACATATGTTATGACCCAGTAGACTATTGAGAATTTTGAAGATGGTGAAAAATCGTTCATCGAGAGAATTGTATCTCAGCTCGATAATTATATTATACTCACATTTTTCTCGAGCCTCAAGTGAGATGAGAAACTAAAATGGTTGCACATTTCTTGTATTTTCTATTCATTCTTGGGAGACATTGTCTTGTTTATTTTCAAGTGTGTAGCCAATGGACAAGCAACTGGTTTTGACTTGTCCATACATAATCTTTTTATAATCTTCTCAATATATCTCTAATGAGACAGCCATAGCTTTTTTTCACCCAATCACGAATGACATGCATTCCAAAAATTTCTCTTGTTTGACCCAAGTCTTTCATCTCAAAAGACTTGACTAAATCATTTTTCAACTTGGCAGTCTTGAGCTTGTCTCTCCCTACAATCAGAATATCATCAATATATAGGAGAAGTATAATAAAATCATTAGAAACAAACTTTTGCACGAAGACACAGTGATCTTTAGACGTCTTCATGTACCCATTGATGGTCATGAACGACTCAAACTTAAGATATCATTGCCTTGGTGCTTGCTTCAAACCGTACAGACTTTTGACAAGTTTGCACAACTTGCATTCCTCGCCTTTTTTATTGTAACCTTCAGGTTGCTCCATATAAATATCTTCATACAAATCACCGTAGAGAAATGTAGTCTTGACATCAAGCTGTTCAACCTCAAGATTCATATAAGCAGCTAGACCTAACATAGCCTAGCCTTATATCTTGACTTGCTATCATCACTTTCTTGTTTGATCTTATACACCCATTTATTTTGTAATACTTTTATGTTATTTGGTTTTTCAACCAGTTCATATGTGTCATTTTTCAGCAATGACTTCATCTCTTTCTTCATGGCAGTTAGTCATTCTTCCTTATGAGCATCCTCAAAAGTCTCCTTATATCATATAGGCTCCCCACAAGACTCCTAAGTAGACCTCTTAAGTCCCTCTGTTTTTTGATTCTATTGATTTACATCTTCTTGTTGAACTTCAAAATCATCCTCAATATTATCACCAAGATCAGTTTCTATGTCATTTTTATGGCTTATAGCTTGACCCTAAGGAACATCATCATCATTATCTGAGTCTGAAGCTACATATGGTCTTGTCTACTCAACATCATGAGACAACTCAATACCAGAAAGATCACGACGTTAAACGGCTCTAACTCGAAATTTAAGTGGGTATAATATAATTTCGGACATAAAAAAATTAAGAAAGAAACTGAAACATGAAACAAGATTATTGATGATAACTCTGAATTGAGTGGATTAAATCTTCTTCGTTAATGATTGCTGATCAATTCTGGCATTTGAAGTTGTCTGGCGATATATTTATTAATTTTAAACTATCTTTTACTATGTTATCTCAATTTGACGAGGATATCGATGCTACGTTATGAGCTCTATATTTCATTGCAGTGAATTAATTTATCATAATGCAATAGTTTGTACACGATTAGATTTGACATGTTCATTAAATACAGTTATGAGATTTTCCACCAATTTATATAAAGATAATTGTAGAGTTCGATGAATCTTAAGTTATTTTATAAGTTTATCGGGTGCTTAAATACAACTTGGTTAGGTTGTATTTCCCTTAATTACAGTGAACATTTATTTTTGATGGGTAAAAATAAAAAAATCACAAGTAAAATGAGACTTTCTGCTTGGTTCATCAGAATTTGGAATACTTGGAAGAGAGAGTTTTGATCAACTCTTTTTGTGATCATGATAATGTTGGATTGTATCAGAAGCTGCTGCTATGGCTATTTCAACCGCCTTCTTCGATTGAGGGGATTCGGAAGTAATAGCATGATCATGATGAGACCCTTTGTTAAGTTTCAGCTCATTCTTGTTGATCTCTTCTTCAACATGTATGTCTTCATCAATATTTAGTATGACGGTCTGTGTACCATGTGGACCTGGTACTACAACTTCTTGAATCTTGAGGTGTTCGTCAACTCTCACAATTTCGGTCTCGTTAATTTGTTTCTTCTTCCTCTTCTTGAGAAAGCAACAGAGTGCAAAGGAGAGACACCCGAGTAGGAAAAGACCACCCAATGAGACGAACACCACTATGATGATAGTATGATGTCCTGGAGATGGTGGTGGAAGTGAAGGCGGTGGTGGAGTGAAATGGTGTGGCGGAGGAGGTGGAAGGAGATGATGTGGCGGTGATGGAGGAACACGACTTGGTGGGGTTGGCGGTGGAATAAGGGGATGGCTTGGTGGCGGTGGAACACGACTTGGTGGGGATGGCGGTGGAAGAAGAGGATGGCTTGGTGGCGGCGGTAAAGTAGGATGACTTGGTGGTGGTGGCTGAAAAGTAGGATGACTTGGTGATGGTGGTGGTTGCATGCTAGGGTGGTAGGGTGGCGGAAGGAAGGGAGAATGGGAAGGGGGTGATGGTGGTGGGGAATAGAATGGGAAGCCATAATTTTGGACAAAAGCCATAATGATATATTTAGTAATTGTTTGTTGGTGGAAGGAAGATGAAGAGATGATGAAAATGGTATGAAGAGCATTGGGGGTATTTGTACTATTATTTATGATAGGCGTAAGGATAAGTTGATTTGTTACTTCTAAGGTTTTTCAGATATGCTCTAAAGGAAGGAATCATTGTTTGCATTGAAAAACACTCCCTGGCCACCTAATAAAATATAAAAAATAGAGACTAGTAGTAGTAGGTGATTGACGACCGGGGCCGAATTGGACCAAGACATGAAGATTGACGACACTCGGCCATTATAAATAAGTTCCTACAATGACAAAGGACAATGACAGACAATTCAGAGTTTCCAATCATTTCTACAATACTCAACCATTAATGGTATTTTCAAGCTTTTTAGATATTTTGTTTGAGTGGAGTAAGGCAGTTGAGTGATTGTGCTAGCAACTTAGAACTATTCTTACATATTGTAGAAGTCATACTCATATTCATTGTAAGGGCCTGTAATTTGATATTCGTTTAAGATTTGAAGCAGTATAATTTTTGTCAAATTACATTTATTGTCTACTTTTATTATGCTTGGAATTTAGATGGTTGATATATTTCTCATATAGTTTAATTTGAATAAAAATTGTCAAATTTGTTTATTAAGTTATAAAATTATACTTGTAACATTGTTGCCTACTTGATAAACAGGGGACCCTTTGTTCATTTGAATTCATGTTTTCTAAAGAAGTTTGGAGAAATAAAAATGTAAACTTTTCTTATTTAAAAGTGTTTGGTTGTTTAACATATGTTCATATTAATGAATGTAATAGGAGAAAACTTGATCCAAAGTCTAATAAATGTTTTTTATTGGTTATGGTGATACCGAATTTGGTTATTGTTTCTGGGATAATCAAAATCGAAAGATCATTCGCAGAATTATTGTTATCTTGATTGAACAAGTTCTATATAAAAATTGTGTTAGGAAGACATCAAATGGTGATTCAAAACTAGAAAAAACTGGTATACTCTGTTTGAAAGATTTTTCAACTAATATATACAGACAGAAGATCAATATTAAAATATATCATTATATTTTAATAATATAATCTGAAATAAAATTAATTATTAATACAATTTTATTGATTTTAAGATGATAAATAATTTTTGTACAGAAAATTAGCATAACTTAAATTTTTTAGGTCTTTTTATAGATCTAATTTTTTAATAATTTATTCACATAAATGAATTGTAAACACTTCATACTAATATAGTGTACTTTAAATTAAAATAAAATATAATAATTTAATAATCAAAATTTATTATAAAAAATTTAATACAATAATTTTATTTTTAAATTAAAAAGTTAATATTATTATTATTGTTATTATTAATATTATTTTAATTCACTAGATGTTTAAGTAGTAAAAACCTTGACAAAAATTAATATTAACTTTTTATATATTTAGCTCAATATGTCTAAACTAGTGGTAATTTATTTTTTCTTAATATAGGAGGTTAGAATGCCTACAATTATACATCTAAATAAGAATTGAACCTGTAATGTTTGGTCTTTTAAATTTTGGTGTTTTTCTTTTGTATATATATATATATATATATTTATGCCTTTGTAATTTATGATTTTTTAATATATTATTTTGTGTTAATACTTTTAAGTTTATGTTTATTATATAAATGAAGATTTTGAGTGTACAAGATTTATTTATTTATTATTATTATTATTATGAGATTTATTTTTTATTGGTCCAAGTCCAATATTTATTACTCATAATTTTAGTTTGCAAAAATATAAATTTAGATAATAAATTATTTTTAGATTTTAATACATAATTGGTCTCTAATCAAATGTAGTATTGGTTAGAATTTTCAATAATTTTTAACGCTAATTAAACATAGTTTCATCCAATTTAATTTATTAATTACTTAATTATTTAATTATAATATTAAAATACTTATTTTTAAGTAAATAAATTTATTTTATAATTATATATTAGTACTAAGATTTTTATTAAAAAAAAATCTTCAAATTCTTAAAATCACCTTGAACATTGTTTTTAAGTAAACCGAGTATATTTTATAAACCCAAACTGAATAGGTATTTTAAGTATTAGATAATTATACATTTAAAATAATAATTTAAAGTTTATTAATAATTTCTATATTTCTCACAAAGTATTCAAACTATGCGTCACACCATTAGATGTCAATTTCTATTGAAAATATTGCATAGTTGTCTTATGCATGATAAAAACTAAAAATTGAATTAAACAAGATGTTATTTTAAAAGTTTGGGATGAATTTTAACTATTTATAAGTTATGTAAGGGCTTAAAGGTATTTTAATAAAATGGGACAGCAGTCTAAGAGAAACCCTATCTCAAATTAGTTTCCCTACCCGCAGCCTTAGTACCCTATTTTTTTCATCTCTCAAAGTCTATAAGAAGCATTCTTCATATCTAAATGTTAAAACCTTAGACAAAACCTCAGACAAAAATGTTTCTGTGCGGAAAGGAAATCCAAGGAGTAGTGAGAGGATTCAAAATTAATGTAAGCACGAGTGCTACAATTGACGTCTATGATGGCTTATATAAATTCTTTTCAAGGGCTGGTTCACCGAGGAAGGGGTGGTTCACTGAGGAAGGTACTCATCACTAATTATATATATATATATTCTGATGTATTTCGAGTTTGAATTTTACCCATCAAATTTCAGGTTCGAAATTTACTAATTTGATAATGTATTTTGTGAATTTTACTTTTGTAGGTGCACGTAATGAACATATTTGCTCAAAGTTTCGATCTAACTGCAATTGAAGAGACAGAAGAGATAAAGTGAAACAATAGAAGAGACCTAAGAGATAAAGTGAAAGAAACAAGTTGCCGCCATAGAAGAGTTGGAAGAGAGGAAAAATATAAGCAAATGACAATGACCTGACCTAAATGCTTATAATTAATAAATATATAAAGAAGTCTATGAAGATATTATAAAATTACAAATAGTTATTATTCTTTTAATTAAAATAAAACTTATCATTTTTATTAATTAAAAATGAATTACATGACTTTATCTATCATTTTAGATATTGATTGATTTTATAAAGTAATTACATTTTCTTCTACCTTTTTATCTTCTTAATTTATTTCTTCTTCTTACACACTGGAGCAATTTGTTTTTCTACTCATTAATAAGCAACGTCGACAGATAATATGGTGGGAACTAGATCAAGATCAGATCTTAGATAATCAAAAACAGAAGAATTATATGTTTGTGTCAACGTCCTCAACAAAAAAGTAAATAAACAAATCAAAATGCTTGAACATTACGTGGATGTAGTTTACAAAGTTAATTCCAAATGGATAGAACACAAGCAAGAATTGATTAAACGATGAAACAAATATTATTAAGACTTGATAAACTCTCTATAGACAATTCAAATCAAGATGCAAGACATCATCACAATCCTCAACAACAACTAAAATTCTATGATATCAACAATTATGAGTGTAACCCAATGGACATAAATAATAGACCTTACCATATACACAAATGTTTTACCAGAATCGACTTCTCTAATTTTGACGGCAATGATGTTGATGGTTGGATCTATGCAGCTGAAGAGTTTTTTGAAGTCGACAATACTCCTCTTGATATTCAGCAAAGAGTTGCTCGTCTACATTTCAAAGATAAAGAAAGATTATGGTATACAAAATTTTGAAATTATTTAGATGCAAATTTTGTTATTACATGCGATTTCCTTAAAACGGAAATCAATAAAAAATTGGACAAACAATTTTTTATGATCCTATGGTTGAACTAAGGAATTTCAAACAAGTCGTTTTAATTAATGAGCATAACGATAAATTTATTGAGATTTTATATAGGCTTCCCCAATGTCGAATGTGTTAGATATCTTATAAGAGAACGACATTACAAATAAATCAAAAAACATAGAAAATACGAAGACACGAAATCACCGATTTGAGAAGTTGATTCGAGGTATGTGCTTAGCATATTTCCCTTAAAATAGTTCAATCGTCTCCCGTTTGTGCTAGAGTTTATCGCAGACGATGTCTCTCATGGTACGTACAATGAATCTAGTAGTGATTCTGCACTGGAATCACTACGCATCGAACTTGACCATTTACCTTAACTATCACCAAATTCAAAAGGAAGTGTAGAGAGAAAAATCTATTAGAATTCTTAAAGAGAGAATGGTACAAATGATGTTGTGAAATGAATAAAGAATGAGTATATATTGTTGAGAATTAAACCTTCAAATAAAATCATCAAAACGTTTATTAGCAATAGAGATTGTTCATTCATTTATCAATTAGTTCATAACTAATTAACATCGTTGCATATGCATTGATTTGTTAAAATACAATGTTATACATTCAATGCTAGCTAATTGAAAAGTTTTTACGTTAGCCAATTGATAGAAAATTAAAGTTAAATGTTTATCATAACATTATACTTTAATTTTTTAATTTGGCATTAAATATAAATTAAATAATTAATATTTAATTATGATTTGAATTAAATTCACCATTAATTCATGTTTGAATTTGTGTGAATTTTATTTGATTTCATTTACTCACAATCTTATTTCCATTCATTAATGGAATTAACTTAATTCTTACAATTCTCCACATTAATGGAAATTGAAAGATTAACTCGGTGAAAGGTTTAACAATTGAATTATATATAGGATAGGTAGGTGTAACCCTTTGAACCTTCCCTTATGAAAATAATTATAACTTTACTAGTTGATTAATAGACTTTATGTCTTTGAACTATTCTGTCTTTTGTGTAAATAATTACACATTTTCACATAGAATTTGTTGTAATAAATGTCAAGCTCTAATGGGTGTGTCCATTTTGTCTATGGAACATGCACCTGGTTCTGTGAGAGGATCTAGAATTGAGTTGTGCAATTCTTTCGAAGCAGCCCCACTTCTCCCTAACATAGGTGATCATTTTGATCACAAAGAATCATTAAAAGTGGTATGCTTATCTTCGTTAAAATATATATTGTTTCGTTATAGGATTATTCCTCAACAATAACTTTCCAAGTTAGTACAATTAGGTTGTCCCATTGAACCTAGTTCTTGGGATCTATAGTCCACATATGTTGAGTTTTCCTTCATACCAACTTATAGTAGGCTCATGTTTTAAAAGATTTTCAAACTAACTCTTTATTCAATAATTTAGTTAGTGGATCCACAATGTTATATTTGACTTACATAGTCAAATTTGATAACTTCATTAGAGAGTATAGTCGACATTATGTTTAAAATGTGTAGGTCTAGACTTGGCATTCACTCTAAGCTTGTCAAATTTCAAACACTAATTAAAAATTCTCGTTGGTACATTCTTAGATAATATTGGAACATCTTCTAATAAGAAACATAGTCATTCGTACATGCTTACAATTTAAACTTTTTTTATGAAAATATTGTTTTGACTAATTAGTAGACAAAATGTCTTTGAACTATTCTGCCTTCGTATAAACGATTATATATTTTTTATAGAAATATTTTATTTTTCGACATAAGTCAAAATTATAGATTATAATGTTTAATCTATCAAACATAGTTTTCTTAGAAGATTTACATATATAGATCACTTTTAGACGTTATGTATTTCATTTAATAATATCATTACATCATTTGATAACAACATGATATTTCGTGTAGTGCAATTCACATGCTTAGTGAATTTAATCATTTTTATCATAATTTTAAACGATAAATATATCGTACAAAAGACACGTAATGAAATAATTTTTATTGACTTCATTATATATATATATTTGTCACATTCACTCTTAATCCAAGTATGATCAAATTTTCATATTATTATTAAAAAATTGTTATATGTCATACAATCACTTTATAAACTTTTTTTTTCATCTATTTCATAAAATAATTTTGAAGACATTGATTCTTCAAATTTTGATGACAGTAATGTCAAAGAAATGATATGTTTATTGATTTCAAAATCCTCAATTTTAAATATAGATTTGAGAACCAACTCATCAAATATAAACAATGCATTTTCTTGTTATTTGTTTTTTTTTTTAAATTACGCAACTTATCTTTTGTAGAGAACATATTTCTCTACCAAACAATTATGTTTTTATTTATTATAATATTTAAAATAATTTTTGTATTATTATCAATAAAATATTTGTCCCCAATTTAATTATATATTTTTATATTTTATAATTTTTATTAGTTATTTTATAAATAATTCTTATAGAATAATTTTTAAAAAACATTATAATCTATATAAAATTTTAAAAAAAAAATTGAAAACAAATTGAAATAATTTCATTAAAATATGTAAAATTGTTTTTAGGAATTATAAATTAACAAAATCAAAATAGTTAAGCAAATTAAATTTTGATGTCTTCAAAGTTCAACCTTCACTTTATGTTTTAACTTTCTCTCCAACACGTCCAATACGGAAACACCTAAAATCAATGTTATAAATTATAATTTACCAATTTTACTTCCCGTTCTATCGATTGAGAAGGGGATTCTATCATTTATACTTGCTTGGTCAAAGACTAATCGACATAATGAATTTGAATTTTCTCAAGGAACATATAAATCCTAACAGAATAGCTATAAAATATATTTTATAAATTTATTATTTAATTTTAAAAAATTGAATTATCGGTTCCTGGTTAAACCCGGTTAACCGGCCAGAACCGACCAAAATCGGTAGAACTAGAACCGGTAAAACCTATACCATTAACGGCCGGTTAACCGTTTTATAAAATAAAAGACAAAACCTGTATTAACCGGAACCGTTTAACTAGTTAACCGGTTAACCGGCTGGTTGAACACCCTACATGTACCCATGTCATTTTTTAATTTTATTAACTATATATATGTGTATATTATATATACATATTTCAGAATTCGATTATGTCATTTTGAATTATATGTTTTCCCGACGAGATTTGGAATAAATTATTGGCGGAATCTATGATAGGAATTAGGCTAAAGCCTTTGATGCATATAAGATGTGGACAAATCCCTTTAAAAATTGTACTTTTAATAAACGACTAAAGACCATCCATTCAGTTGGGCACTTGAGAGTGTGAAACATAACGTGGATGTTCTTTAAATGTTATTTCTGATGTGTAACCAAATACCAAACCTAAAAAGAATGTATAAGACGTGTTTGTGCATTCAAAACATTTTTCTTTCCTAATTTCTGAAATAATAAATTAGATGGACTCTTAAAAGTTAAAGCTAGTCTAACCGGTAAAAATTAAAAATGAATTTTAGTCGTGCCTAACATTTTGATTACGGAATCTCACTCGAGATTGGAGTGAAAAATAAATTAGAGGGCTTCAACTACCAAGCTCGATCTTTTCAAAAAAAAAAGATTAATATTTTTAGGGAATACAATATGGAAGGACTGAAAAATAATTATTTTATAACAGTTATAAGTAAAATATAAAAGAAAAGAGAAAAACATAATTAATTTTGAATTTTATTATAGTTATAAATAAAGGATAAACGAGTAAAATAAAAAACAATGAAAGTATAATATTTAGAGGAAAAAAAATTTAAAAAAAGTATTTGATAGATTAACGAGAAGAGAATAAAAAAATATTAAATATTTTAATATTAATATAACTAGCATTTAGCCCGTGCATTTGCACGAGTAATAATATAAAAATCGTGAAAAAAAATTTACGGATAACATTTTTTATTTTATTTTTAACCGTTTTAAGTTTATGGGTGTGTCAACCCACAATCCAACCCAAGTATCCATTTACTCAAAATCATTATATATATATATTAGTTAGTTAAAAAGTTGAACTTATATTAATATTAAAACGTCCTGCGTTTATCAAATTTGGTGTTGAATTTAAAATATAAAGTTTTTGTAGCCTAGTTGGTTAAAGAGTTGTACTTGTTTTGTTAGGTTGCAAGTTCGAAACATACCTCTAGCATTTTTAATTTTATTTTTAACCGTTTTAAATTTAAAAACGGGTCAACCCACAATCCGACCCAAGTATCCAAATTAACCACAGCTCTCGACCCGACAATCCGGACACTTTAAAAATTAAGCATCATTATATATATATAGATTAGTTAGTTAAAAAGTTGAACTTATATTAATATTAAAACGTCCCACGTTTATCAAATTTGGTGTTGAATTTAAAATATAAAGTCTTTGTAGTCTAGTTGGTTAAAGAGTTGTACTTGTTTTGTTAGGTTGCAAGTTCGAAACATACCTCTAGCATTTTTAATTTTATTTTTAACCGTTTTAAATTTAAAAACGGGTCAACCCACAATCCGACCCAAGTATCCAAATTAACCACAACTCTCGACCCGACAATTCGGACACTTTAAAAATTAAGCATCATTATATATATATATATAGATTAATTAGTTAAAAAGTTGAACTTATATTAATATTAAAACGTCCCACGTTTATCAAATTTGGTGTTGAATTTAAAATATAAAGTCTTTGTAGCCTATTTGGTTAAAGAGTTGTACTTGTTTTGTTAGGTTGCAAGTTCGAAACATACCTTTAGCATTTTTAATTTTATTTTTAACCGTTTTAAATTTAAAAACGGGTCAACCCACAATCCGATCCAAGTATCCAAATTAACCACAACTCTCGACCCGGCAATCCGGACATTTTAAAAATTAAGCATCATTATATATATAGATTAGTTAGTTAAAAAGTTGAACTTATATTAATATTAAAACGTCCCGCGTTTATCAAATTTGGTGTTGAATTTAAAATATAAAGTCTTTGTAGCTTAGTTTGTTAAAGAGTTGTACTTGTTTTGTTAGGTTGCAAGTTCGAAACATACCTCTAGCATTTTTAATTTTATTTTTAACCGTTTAAAATTTAAAAACGGGTCAACCCACAATCCGACCCAATTATCCAAATTAACCACAGCTCTCGACCCGGCAATCCAGACACTTTAAAAATTAAGCATCATTATATATATATAGAGGTTAAAGAGTTTTACTTGTTTTGTTAGGTTGCAAGTTCGAAACATACCTCTAGCATTTTTAATTTTATTTTTAACCGTTTTAAATTTAAAAACGGGTCAACCCACAATCCGACCCAAGTATCCAAATTAACCACAGCTCTCGATCCGACAATTCGGACACTTTAAAAATTAAGCATCATTATATATATATAGATTAGTTAGTTAAAAAGTTGAACTTATATTAATATTAAAACGTCTCACGTTTATCAAATTTGGTGTTGAATTTAAAATATAAAGTCTTTGTAGCCTATTTGGTTAAAGAGTTGTACTTGTTTTGTTAGGTTGCAAGTTCGAAACATACCTCTAGCATTTTTAATTTTATTTTTAACCGTTTTAAATTTAAAAACGGGTCAACCCACAATCCGACCCAAGTATCCAAATTAACCACAGCTCTCGAGCCGGCAATCCGGACACTTTAAAAATTAAACATTATTATATATATAGATTAGTTAGTTAAAAAGTTGAACTTATATTAATATTAAAGCGTCCCGCGTTTATCAAATTTGGCGTTGAATTTAAAATATAAAGTCTTTGTAGCCTAGTTGGTTAAAGAGTTGTATTTGTTTTGTTAGGTTGCAAGTTCGAAACATACCTCTAGCATTTTTAATTTTATTTTTAACCGTTTTAAATTTAAAAACGGGTCAACCCACAATCCGATCCAAGTATCCAAATTAACCACAGCTCTCGACCCGACAATCCGGACACTTAAAAAATTAAGCATCATTATATATATATATATAGATTAGTTAGTTAAAAAGTTGAACTTATATTAATATTAAAACGTCCCACGTTTATCAAATTTGGTGTTGAATTTAAAATATAAAGTCTTTGTAGCCTAGTTGGTTAAAGAGCTGTACTTGTTTTGTTAGGTTGCAAGTTCGAAACATACCTCTAGCATTTTTAATTTTATTTTTAACCGTTTTAAATTTAAAAACGGGTCAACCCACAATCCGATCCAAGTATCCAAATTAACCACAGCTCTCGACCCGACAATCCGGACACTTTAAAAAGTAAGGATCATTATATATATATAGATTATGGCTTGTTTTATATATGCATAATTTATTTAGAGATTGTGATTGGAGGAGAAGATTGTGTAGACAAATGTAGTAACTCATGTTATTATGTTCATCAATTTGAGTATTTAAAATAATAATAAAAAATTGTAATATTCCATGCTTATTTACATATTTATGAAGACGGAAATCATCAACAATAGGAATATTAATGATTAGTCTGGTTAGTTCATCAAAATATCTAATTATCTAGCGGGGTGTAACATTTGAGCCTTTGAAGAGAATTTATTTTATGTGGAAAAGTTTTCGTGAGCAGTCTAGATGAATTGTGGGGAATGATTCTTCGATTAGATTTTGGGACGATATTTAGAAATACAATGTATCAAAAGTTTGTAGTGTCAAAAGTTTAACTACAATGTATCATGGACTTGCTTCCATTGACTATATGCAGAAATACTATAGTTAAGGACATGTTTCGTTAGCCGAATTAAATATAGAAGAAGATTAAACATTATGGAGTCTTACTTTTAGTAGGACACAAACAAGTGTCACCCTCTAAACAAGACGCTATGCGTCAATAAGATATGAATAGTTTCTATGTGCGACATTGCAACAAGTTGTTCGCTAAGATGATTTCATATATTTTTTATTGGGAAAATTTTTGGGAGTCAAAGATTCCATCCAAAATCTCGTTTTTTGGATTGAGCGTTATTCATGGTGGAATTCTAACGGATGATATGTGCATGAAAAAATATTATATTATGGCTAGTCGTATGTGTTACGAAGTTGTTGAATTGATACTCACTTACTTTTGTATTGTCGATGATGACTAGTATTTGGAGTCTTTTAAGAAATACTATTGGATTTATTGGGTGATGCCCGAGTCTTTGAGTAGTTGCTTAAAAGTTTGGATTGATGCAGCTGATATGGCAGACCTACATATTTGAGTTAACATTCAAATTAATTTTTTGGTGAACTATCTAGTTGGAGAGAAATCGTCGAACTTTTAACGATCGTAGTCGTTTGAAGCGTATATATCATAATACTATTAATATGACGTTTTCTAAGATTCGTTTAGCAAAGTCAGTTGCACCTTTTAAAAATAATCAAATTTATAAAAAATGAAATCATCCTTATTCTAATTTCTAACCTTGAATATAGTAAACACAAATACAAAACATACTTAGAAAACGAACTTAGGCCTTTCGGTTTTAAACTTGATTAACGAAAATAGAATTGATAGATGACTCCTAAACTATAGGACAAAGCTATCATCAATCTCAATTCCAAGCATAATAAACTAGACAATAAATGTAATTTGACGAAAATTAGACAACTTCAAATCTTGAACCAATATAAAATTACAGGCACTTACAATGAATATGAATGACTTCTACAATATGTAAGAATAGTTCTAAGTTTCTAGCACAATCACTCAACTCAAACAATATTTCTAAAAAGCTTGAAAATACCATTAATGGTGGAGTATTGTAGAAATGATTGGATACTAGGTAGGAACATATTTATATTGGCCGAATGTCATCAATCTTCATCATGTCTCGCTCCAATTCGGCCCCGGTCGTCAATCATCTACTGCTATTAGTCTCTATTTTATTTTGATTTTTTATTAGGTGGCCGGGGAGTGTTTTTCAATGCAAACAATGATTCCTTCCTTTATTAGAGCATAAGACTCATAACTGGAAAACCTTAGAAGTAACAATCAACTTATACTTACGCCTATCATTTAAACTCCACTAAAAATAATAGTACAAATACCCCAATGCTCTTCGTACCATTTTCATCATCATCGTTATCATCTCTTCATCTTCCTTCCACCAACAAACCCTTACTAAAATCTTTAGTTTCTCAACAATATATCCTTTATGGCTTTTGTCCAAAATTATGGCTTCCCATTCTATTCTCCACCACCACCACTCCCTTCACATTCTCCCTTCCTTACTCCACCACCCTACCACCCTAGCATTCAGCCGCCACCACCACCAAACCATCCCCTTCTTCCACCACCAAGTCGTGTTCCACCGCCACCAAGCCATCCCCTTCTTCCACCTCCATCCCCACCAAGTCGCGTTCCTCCATCACCACCACATCATCTCCGTCCACCTCCTCCGCCGCACCACTTCATTCCACCACCGCCTTCATTTCCACCACCTTCTCCAGGACATCATACCATCATCATAGTGGTCTTCGTCTCCTTAGGTGGTCTTTTCCTACTCGGGTGTCTCTCCTTTGCACTCTGTTGCTTTCTCAAGAAGAGGAAGAAGAAACAAATTCACGAGACCGACATTGTGAGAGTTGACGAACACTTCAAGATTCAAGAAGTTGTAGTACCAGGTCCACATGGTACACAGAACGTAATACTAAATATTGATGAAGACATACATGTTGAAGAAGAGATCAACAAGAATGAGCTGATACTTAACAAAGGGTCTCATCATGATCATGCTATTACTTCCGAATCCCCTCAATCGAAGAAGGCGGTTGAAATAGCCAAAGCAGCAGCTTCTGATACAATCCAGCATTATCATGATCACCAAAAGAGTTGATCAAAACTCTCTCTTCCAAGTATTCCAAATTCTGATGAACCAAGCAGAATGTCTGATTTTTTATTTTATTTTTACCCATCCAAGTTCACTGTAATTAAGGTAACCCATTAAATAATATGTTCTTGACACGGATGACACCCAAAGTTGTACTGCTCTCAGTTAATAATCAAAATTATGCTCTGTCTATCTTCTTCCTTCCCTGAAGTTCGAGATTCAAATAGTGAATCTCAATTTCAAACTTTTTCCTGCTAAGGAAATCATTTATGCATTGAAGAATGGGTGTGTATTCTGCATCTTGGGCAGGTAATGCAGCTAAAACATGATTGACAATTTCAAACTACTAACACTTAAAGAACAGCTTCAAGGAGTTCCTAAAGACGATTTTATTAGGAATTGATGTAACAATTGTATTAATTCTCTAATCGAACTTATTTCTCTTCAAGCTCATAACCATTATATTTTAAAATACTCGAAAATATGAGCACCCATTCACAAATTATAGCATCAATCATCCGAATAAACGAGATAAAGAAAAAGAATTCATTGAAAAATTTGACTTGTTAAAAAAGGATTAATATATCAAAAGAAAGAAGGTAAACTAGAAAACTGTTTATAAGATGAAAATTTAGGTTTTCTATTGTTGTAGAGAAAGAGACCAGGATTTGAAGATTTCAATACTCTTATTTCAGTTTCTTTCTTAATTTTTTTTATGTCCGAAATTATACCCACTTAAATTTCGAGTTAGAGCCGTGTAACGTCAAAAAAATCGTATCTCGGCTCGATAACTGTCGCCCCATAACTCACATTTTTCTTGAGCATCGAGTGAGACGAGCAACTAAAATGTTAGGCGTGATTAGAGCACGCTTAAAAATATCGATTTTGACTAATTTTACTTTTTTGGAGTAGGCACCAAATTTGTTTATCGGGAAATTATATTTTGCATGTACAAACACATTTTATAAACTGTGTTCTTAGTTCGGTATTTGGTTACATGTGAGAAATTGTATTGACACTATGCTTGATCAGAGCTCGCTTAAAAGTATCGATTTTGACTAATTTTAACTTATTTAGAATAGACACCTAATTTCTTTCTCGAGAAATTAGGAGAAAAAATTATTTTGTTTGTAAAAATGTATTTTAGATATTATGTTCTTAGTTTGATATTTGGTTAATTACACGTTAAAAATGGTATTGACACTATACTTTATTAGAGCTCGTTTAAAAGTATCAATTTTGATTAATTTTGACTTTTTTAGAGTAGTCGCGTAATTTGTCTCTCGAAAATTTAAAAAAAATATTTTGTGTGTACAAACGTATTTTAAATATTATGTTCTTAATTCGATACTTAGTTACACGTGAGAAAGAGTATTGACACCCTGTAATGCATGCTTGCACAATTTGAAATTGTACAAGTCATATTCATGTCTAAAGTTCTAGCACAATTCTTATCCTAAGGCTAATGATTGATCTCATCTTTTGATATGCATCTCAATAGTTGGTTATTGTACCAAGTTTAAATATCATATCTATGGATAGACTTGGACTGGATAAACGTAAAAAGATTTCAAAAAATTAAAGTTAGTTTTTCAAAAAATTGAAATCTATTTTTGGAAAGATGAAAAAAGTTTTTTTTTGTTTGGGTTTTTTTAATGCAAGTAATAAATACAAATGTGATGAGAAAAATAAAAATGAACCAAATAGGTCCTAAGAAAACTATGTTTTGGTTTTCTTGAAAATATTATTTCAAGTGTTATATTTTATTTTTATTTTTTAATTCAAGTAAAATAAATACCAATGTTATGATAAAATAAAGAAATAAACCAAAACTTACTAAACGAAAATATGTTTTTGGTTTTATTTTTTTTTGTTAAAAAAATTATTTTCAAAGTATTTATATTTTTTTAGATTTTTAAATACTACTTATTAATATAAATGCAATAAGAAAAAAATGATCAAATAAGTCATAAACAAAATATGTGTTTTTTTTAAATATTATTATAATTTTTTTTGTTTTTTGGAATTTAACATAAAAAATATGAAAATAAACAAAAAAACATTATTTAGCAAACTAGAGGTGTAAGCAAAACTCAAAAAATTAAAAAAAAAAACTAATCATAAAAAACCGACCGAAATAATTATAATAGAAATTAGATTCCTTCAAATTACTTTAGCCATTGATGTGAAAACTATTCTAATTTTTTTTTTTTTTTAGAAATTATGAGATTAATGGGATCGAAAACGATTTTTATAGAAAAAAAATTGATTTGTGAAAATGATGAAATCATTATAATTTCTTATGTTGAATATGAAATGAATTGGGTCCTAAAAATTTTTTTGATGTAGAAATTTAATTTGTCAAAAAAATGATGTTGTCATTAATATTTTGAAACATATAAATTTCTTTTATATAAATTATGTAATTAATCATGAGAGAATGAATTTCATTTATATAAAGATATTAAAAAAGGGTTGTTTGTGTTAGAACTTATTCTAATCATGCATTTATAAAAACACACCTATATTAGTCGAAATTGTTTTCGCAAAATTGTCTCGATGAGAACAATCTACCCAAATTTGTTTTAAGCATGCATAGTCGTTTCATGTCGATTATTGTTCAAAATATGGAAATTTAAATGCTTCGATTAAAATATGAAATATATTAATAGTTATATTTTATTTGATTATATTTCTAAGTGATTATTTATATATACCATGCATATTAGCTAATAATATTATGATGATTCATGTTAATTCATAATATATATGATTAACTAGTTATTTGTATACATATGTGAATAAAGATTATTGTATATCTATTTTATTTTAGTAAAAAATTCTAAAAAAATTCAAAAATTATGTGTCTGTAGGTATATAATAACTCATATAGAAAGTTAAAAGTCACCATTAATTAAGAAATTGACGAATTGATGACATGAATAATTTTTGAAATCTAATAATTACAAGAAAAGTCGTGTAATATGGAAAACATGTCGATATTATGGGATGCAAACGTGCAACCAATATAAATGTTTAAGCAGCTTCGGCTAAATATTCTTGAAGCATTATGATTTCTTTTGTAGAAATAATGTGACATGGTGAATATTTATTTAATTAAATATTATAATTTCTTTTATAGAAATAATGTGATGAAATACATTTTTTAAATTAAATATCATAATTTCTTATGTAGAGATTATGTGAAGAATGATTTATATATAATAAACATTCTAATATCATGAATTGGAATTGGAATTGGAATCTCAATTCCAATTCCATGAGAATTGGCATTGAATTACAATTCAATTCCTATGTTTAGAAAAATTTTATAATTGTAATTTAATCCCAATTTCTATATTTGTAAAATATAATATAATAATAATTACCCAAATTATATAAATTTAATTTAATTCTCTTTTATTAATCCAATATAAACATGAAAAATTGGCCAAAATGTGAAAACGAGTAAGCATGTCAAAAACGTGTTAAACGTGTTCAACATGTAAAAAAAATATGTTAAACGTGTCAAAAACATGAAAACATGTTAAACGTGTTAAAAATATATTAAACGTGTCAAAAACATGTTAAACGTGTTAAATGTGTCAAAAACGTGAAAACGTGTTAAACGTATCAAAGACATGTTAAACGTGTCAAACATGTGAAAAACTTGTTAACCGTGCCAAAACGTTAAAACGTGTAAAAAAACGTAAAAACGTGTTAAACGTGTCAAAAATGTGTTAAACATACTAAAAACGTATTAAACGTGTTCAACATGTAAAACACATGTTAAATGTACCAAAAACGTGAAAACATGTTAAACGTGTGACAACGTGTTAAACGTGTTAAAAATGTGTTAAACGTGACATAAACGTGATAAACTTGTTTAATGTGTGAAAAATGTGTTAAACATATCAAAAACATGAAAACGTGTTTAACGTGTCAAAAACGTGTTAAACTTACTCAACTAAAAAAATATCGGTTCAATATTTTAACATTCTAAATTTCCAAAAACAAATATTATCGATTGAAAACTTTAATCGTGTTTTAAATAATAAAATAAATAAATTATTTTGATTAAAAAATATATAAAAAAATTGGACTTACAATTCTAACCTAAAAATATTGGAATTGAGAAATATAAAATTACACTATATCCAATGAACTATAAAATTACACTATATCCATTTCCATTGGAATTCCAATTCCAATTTTTTATATTAAAGTGTTTATCAAACATAAGATTTAGAATTAGACCCTTGAATTGGACCCTCGAATTGGACCCTCCAATTACAATGTCAATTCTAGGGTTACCAAATACACCCTATAGAAATTATGTTTTATTCAATTAAATATTTATAATATAGTTATCTTATTCATTTTACGTTAAGTATAACAAAAAAAATTTGTAAACGAATTGTATGTCAATTTCTTTTCGGAAAATCATTTATTTAAATCATATAAATGTGTTTGATTAAAAAAAAAGGTATCAACACGAATTTGAGTGTCTACAATTATTATATTTTTATTATTATTTTTGTTTAAATAATTTAAATTAACTAACATTTTAATAATTTATAGAATTTGTTTGATATTAATTTTTTTTTTACTTTAGTTTAGAACATCTTCTGTCTATAAAAAATTTGGAGTTTTAATTAGTTTAATCATTAAAATTAAATTGTGTTTTTACTTAAAATTTAAATTTAATAAAAAATAATATAATTTAATTGATTAATTAGTGTTATTTTGATTAGAAAAATAGTAAAAGGGAGAATTTATAAAAAGAAAAAAAAGTTAAAAATATTATTACATGGTAGAAGTCATTCATATTCATTATAAGTGTCTATAATTTTATATTGGTTCAATATTTGAAGTTGTCTAATTTTCGTCAAATTACATTTATTGTCTAGTTTATTATGCTTGGAATTTAGATTGTTGATAGCTTTGTCCTATAGTTTAGGAGTCTAGTTTATTATGCTTGGAATTTAGATTGTTGATAGCTTTGTCCTATAGTTTAGGAGTCATTTATCAAGTCTAATTTCGTTAACCTAGTTTAACATAGAAAGGCCTAAGTTTGTTTTTTAAGTATGTTTTGCATTTGTGTTTAAAAGTTTTTAGTTCAAGGTTAGAATTAGGACAATTTAATTTTTTTATAAATTTAATTATATATATATTTAAATTATTATTTTTATAAATTTAATTATTTATATATATATTTTTAAAGTTATATGTATATTAAAAATAAAAATAAAAATAACCGTTTAAACACAACGACAAAACATAAAATGAAAAGAAAAATAAAAAAAATAAGAAATAAGAAAAACGGTACTCAATAAGTTATCGAGCTCGTAAATTCTCGAGAAAAATGATTAACTCTCCCCCGACAGACTCTATTGGCTTTCCTGAATGAATTTTAGAAAACGTAATATTAATAATATTATGATAGATATACATTAGACGACTATGATCATTGAAAGTTCGACAATTTCTCTCCAACCAGATAGTCCACCAAAAAATAATTGAAATGCTAACACAAATATGTAGGTCTATCATATCAGCCGCATCAATTCAAATTTTCAAACAACTACTCAAGATTCGGCATCACCCAATGAATCCCAGTAGTACTTCTTAAAAGACTTCAAATACTAGTCATCATCGATAATGCAAAACTAAGTGAGCTAATCGAACAACAAATATAAAGCTCAAGCTTGATTTAATAATCGAACTTGACTCGAACTAGGTCAAACCGAGTTCAAGCCGAGCTTTGACTAAGCTACTCACGAGCGAATTAACTTGTTTACACCCCTACACATAACTATCAATTTCCTCTAACTCAACAATCAGACATTTTGAAAAAGTTTAAAAAACCTAAAAATTGTCGATCGTAAAAAAACTACATTTCACCTTCATTTTATTTTTCCCCTCGATTCAAACATGGGAAGTCGTTTATATAGGGGCTACATCATGGGCTTGGGCCTCGACGACAGATATATCCATTTTTTCCTTTTCAGCGTCGGATTGAGAGGTCTTGGTCACTAGGAGGCTCTACTCCCTAAGGCCTCTTGATCCTCGTCTCTTAGGGGTTCCAAAATACTTTATTTTGGACGATTTGGTCTAACAAATCGTAAATCGAAATTTTCTGAAAGAGGATTATGTTATTAGTTTCTAGGCAACATTGGGAGAGAGAAAGGAGCAATTGAAGATGAAAGGGGAAAGAACGTGCAATCCGCGTGTTGCCTACGTAGGTCACTTATAACTACACGACTCTCCTTTATTTCTCTAAGCTTCTTCTAGGAAACCAATGAGTGTCGAGGAAAATTATAAACGTGTGACTCTTTTATAAATTTGTTTGTTATAGTTGTGATCCTCAATTCCCCGGTTATGCGGTTTTTTCATGGGTCGATTTGGTCAAGAAATGACAAGGATTTCCACTCCCCGAAATCAAAGAAAATGAGAGGGGCTTCTCGTCGTTTACGCGAAGGAGGACAAGTTGTTCAAAACATGTGTATGCGTTCAGGACACATCTTGCATAGGATGGGCCACCTACTTGCGTCCATGTAGGGGTCTAATGCTCTTCTGCGTCAACTTAGGTCTGGGATCTACGATTGGACTCAAGTCTTGCCTTCGTCGATTGCATCCATGCTCGAACCATGACCGCACCTTGAGATTCGGCATGTGTTCTACGCATGGGTTCAAGTCCCTCAAACCCTGGTTCCCTCTGCACCCTATACCTCTGAGAAACCCGCTTCGGCGTTGCCGAAGGGTTCAGTGACTCGCCACTGATTTTTCGGCTGACTCCGACCTTTTTTTTAAATGCATATAAAAACAAATAAATTAACATTAATAATAGATAAATTCATCGTATTTATCAACTTAGTTTTTTTTTAACTTTGAGTTTTATTTAAAATATAGTCCAAATTAATTATTTTTGAAATCTAATGGATACGAAATGTTTCCAAACAATTATTGCAATGAACTATTTTATTATATGAATTTTAGTAAAATATTATTAGCTTGAATATTTTTAAATAAATTAAAAGAGTAAAATGTGAGTGTCTACATTATGATATTTTATTATTATTTTTGTTTAAATAATATAAATTAACTTCCACATTTTAATAATTTATAGAATTTTGTTTGATATTGATTTTTTTTTTACTTTAGTTTAGAAAATCTTCTGTCTATAAAAATTTGGAGTTTTAATTAGTTTAATCATTAAAATTAAAATGTGTTTTTACTTAAAATTTAAATTTATATAAAAAATTAATATATTTTAATTGATTAATGAGTGCTATTTTGATTAGAAAAAGAGTGAAAAGGAGAATTTATAGAAAGAAAAAAGTTTAAAAAATAAATATAGAAAACAAGCTTTAATATTTAAATTAAAGGGAGAGGTCCCAAGACAATAAATGGACATTGTGATGCTTACAATAGGATGCCCAACAACGGCATCTCGTCTCTCTTTCTTTCCGTCTAAGAATCTTCATCTTTGCGTTACATCTCTTCACATACGATACGATAGAAGGATTTCGGTTGTTCTTAGATTCGTTTCTTCTGCATTGTCTAAATGTTTTTAGACAGGCTATGATGTCTAAAGTTATATCATCAAACTATGAAAGAAGAACGCAATTGTTGAGTTCTTTGATTAATTCATAACTAATAGCTCTGAGCCTTTCAATTTCACCCCCAAAAACATCTCGTATTTTCCCGTTTGATGTCTTCTTCTTATAGATTTCATTTATAATTGTATGATTATTGTTTATATTCAGAAAGATTTCTGTTGTGAGAATTGAATTGATGAATTCTTATGAGAAGATGAGAAGATTTCTTCTGGTTGTCCAATACTATATCTAGGCATTTAACTAATCTGAATCAAATGACTATGAATAAACTCTGAATCAGTCATTTTGGTTAATACTGTTCAAATTCTAGTTACCTTGGAAAATGTATTTTAAAGGAAAAAGTATTTTAGTTCACATTGTATATTCAAAATGGGGTTTCAACAACTCTCACCAATAGCATTATTTCTTTCTTTGATGAAGTGCCTTGTTTAGTGAGAGAAATGGATTCAAGCTACATCGGAATGACGATGCCACACATCTGCGAAGGACTATGCAGCGTCGAACGCATGCCTTCTCAGCTCATCGACATTCTTCTGCACCGTCTCCTCCATCGGCGGATCCTCTATCCTTCACTTCTCGAGTAAGTTCTTCCTTCTTCTTCTTCTACCTTCATTTACGATTCTTCCGTTAATTTTATCGTTCGAATTGCTGCTATAGATTTTGTAGCTCGAATTTCGTGTTTACTTGAGTTTCAATTATCGTTCCTTTGTTTGCCGAGCTACATTTGAAGCCAATCTGTCTACGATTTTCCGTATGCTACATTAATCCTCTCCTATATACTGAAATGAAGATCGATTAGGTTCCTCCTAGTTTGTAGAGTTATCTTCTTTTGTAATTGTAGTTCAAATTTCGTGTGATTTGATTTGTTCTATGATGTATGAGCTACAATTTTCAAAGTTCAAATGAAGAATGCTATATACGTAAATTCAACCTTCATTCGATTAGGTTCCTCCTATTTTAACTCTATTTACTTTCCTGGCTGTGTTGTAGAGTTATCTCTTATGTAATTGTAGTTCAAATTCGTGTGATTTGATTTTTCTTTGTTGTATGAGCTACAATTTTCAAGTTGAATATTCACATGTTTGATCCTCTCATGTATGGTGAAATGAAGAATCATGATATTATACGTAAATTCAACCTTCATTGCATATTCATATGTTTTACCCTCTCCTATAATACTGATATGGGTTCCTCCTATATTTAACTCTATTTACTATTCATGTGTTTGTAGAGTAATCTTCTCTTGTAACTGTAGTTCGAATTTCTTGTGATTTGTTCTTTGTTGTATGAGCTACAATTTTCAAGTTGAATATTCACATGTTTGATCCGCTCCTATATGGTGAAAAGAAGAATGATTTTATACGAAAATTCAATCTTCATTGCATTATTGGATTTATGAGTGGTGATATCCTATAAAATTGATGTAATTGATGTTTTATGGATAATAATTCAGCAAGATTCTGCAGCTAATACTTGTAATATTTATATCTGTTAACATGTTTCTACTTTCTATATATTTAGACACTTGTTTTTATTCACAATGTTAGTCTGTTTAGTAACAATGTGACTTATTGATGACTTAATTGAGGTGTAATGATTTCTCTTTTGCTGGTTGGTGTTTATTTACCATACAAGGATGATGAGCATGCTCTTTATTTAATACTCTATTGTTCATTTGTGTCCAACTTTTAGGAAATTTTATGGAACACTATTAAGACAGAATTGGAGTATATACCCTACAGGCATAATATTGTGTTGTTAGTAACGTGTAAATAGTTTGTTTAGAATTAGTTTTCTATTATTCTTTTTGTAACTAATTTATTTGGTAAGTATATATATATAAGTTTTCATCTCCTTCATAAAATAAGTTAAAGTTTTTATATCATTCTTTTCATTACATATTTTTTCTATGAAACCTATATTTAAATAGTATGAGAGTTAGGAGAGAAGGGAGATGAACTTCTACTTCTTCACAATTTTGATCATATTGGTACTAGCTTGATGTCAAATTTCCTCAGCTGTAGTTAGCGGTGAAGATTGCGTGCTAAATGAAGGACCTATTGAAATTGAGCAATGGAATCATGTGATTGTATGGTAAGATCTTGGATTTTTAACATCAAATTGAAATAAATTTTATGAGTCCTTCATCTACATCACATCAGTTTAGGTAGCTTTGGATTGAGTTTCCTATGTGATATGGAATTTATGTCTCCAACAAAAAAATTATAGATTGAGTTGAACTGCCTTTCAATTATCTATATTTGTACATGTGATGCATTAAAGTGAACTAGAATAATTGTCCACTAATAAATTGATTCAATTTTAATGGGATTGAATGAGATGTATATACATATTAGGAAATAAATTCTGAAATTGGATCTGTGTTCCTTGATGTATATTTGTACATTTGGCGCATAAAGGGAACTTTGGATAAATTGATTCAATTTCTGATGTGATGAATGAGATGTATATACATGTTAGAATACAATTCTGAAATTGGATACGTGTTGTTTGATTTATATTTGTACATTGTGACGCATCAAAAGAAACTTTCGATAAATTGATTTCAAGTTTTGAT